>NC_030425.2:562500-782500 GCF_001660625.3 Ictalurus punctatus
AGGTAGGTAGCCAACCTCAAAAGTCACCCAGGTGGGAAGGCAATTTATTCTGTCTTCTGGGCCGATCCATGGTCTCTGATGCATCGCTAGCTGCAGTGTTCATATTGTTTACTGTTGCTGTATCCGGCTCGAAGGACCATTTACGGTGGGATGTGCACCTTCCCACATTTGCATGAGTTAACTGATTTCAAAGCGGACAAATATGAACAGTGATTCCGGTTAAAGAAGCAGGCACTGGAGGAAGTTTATCTTCTTTGAACCTCTATTTATTTTCACTTTGCAGGCAGTCAGTGACATCCATTAACAATATTTCTTCGTGAACATTTATTCAGTAGTGCTCACACAGATGCAGACTTGCATATAACTGTGGAATGTTATGGGACCTTGTGTAGTTGTGGTGTAGTTTGCATAAATGCACCATATATAAAACAATCTCTGGAGAGCGCAGGTAAAGCTGTTACTCATATCACTCTGTCAGCAGCAACTGTCATATCAGACCCTCGGAAATATTAGATATTACGTACATTTAAACTATTTACATTTAAAAGGGTTCAAACTACTGAGTTAGTCAAATCTATAACTCTCATATTCCGGAGGCGGCGCGAAGAGATGACGTCATCTGTAAGAGGCGATTGGAACTTGGCGGCATTAGTTTAAAGCGCACTGCGCATGCGCGTCTTTCCCTACACCGCTTTGTGTGAGTGTATGAATGGGTCGAGGTGGCAGATAAAGAACCAAAACACACACTCTGACTATTTAAATTAGGTTCCGTTAAAACCCAGATCACTTCACGAACCCTTTAAACATCCTGAAATCACCAGACCGGAAGTGAGGGACTCTGTGGAAACCGGTAGGTGAGTAAATAAAATAATAACAATAATAATCCAAATCAGCTCACCTGTGCTGGTTTATTTAGCTCATAGCTGATAGCGCTTAGTGATGATAATACGTGGTTTATAAATCTATATAAATGATGTATCATGTTCTAACCTTTAGTTTGAGTAAGTGAAGAGTAATCAAAGTGTGAGTGTTGATGGAATTGAATATAGCCATAAGACAGGAACACAATTACACCGTAAGACACAACCACCAGAACAAAAGAAAAAGAAAACAATAAACAAAAACCAAGTCCATAAGGAGGAAAAAGCAAGAGACGAAAAACAAACATGTATACAACATATTTGTATGTTCCGTCTATCTACTTTGTTTTCTGAGACATTTAAAACTCTGAAACAGTTTCAGCAGCTCACAGAGAAAACTATGAAAGCAGGACAGACAATTTTTCCATTTACAAGTATGAAGGTGATATTATTCAGAAGGAAGAGAAACTACAGGCCTGGATAAAGGATCAGATAAACTGCTTTGTATTATTCTTAACAGTCCAGTGAGCACAGAATTACATATCTTATCATAGCCCTTTGCTGGAATGTAACTCCATGATTATTAGTGAAATATTTATTAGACAAGAAATACCCATTAGCCTCTAACAAATCATGAATTAAAAAATAATACCTTTGCCATACCAATCGCTATTAATCACTACCGCCCTGTTGTTCCGAAGAGTGGCGTTATGAGCGGAAAGCTATGGATAAATATCGTTTTCCAAAGTAACATTACTTATTTATGAAAATTTTACACCTTCAGAGGAATCTGAATCGCATCTTAACACCAAATCAAGACCGCTGTTATTTTTGAAAATATTATTTTGGAATATGATTCCATACTGAATTTGTCTTTTATTAAATATTCTCTAAGTGATTTTATTCTGAATGAACCAGGAAGAGATTCAAAATCAATGGCTTTCAAGCCTCCACATTTTTACTCTTTAACTATATGGAATTTACGCAAATAGTGCGTTTTATTTTTCCATATAAATGTAAATAAAATTTAATTCAGAGTTAATTACTTTTGGGGACATATACTGTGCAAAGCTTGAGATAAATATATAAGCTTGTATACTCCCTCAGTTTTAGTCAAGAGGATTCTGGAGCTTCCTTCCCACACGGGCTTCGATGCGCTGATACTCTGCGTAACATCACTAAAGGTGAGTTCATCTGAAACGTCCCACCTGAGCTGCTTGGTTAACCGGTTAGTGGAGGTTCTGGAGTCATGAATCTGTGTTTTTCTTCCAGGGTCCTGATTCTTTACACCTCTTATAATGAATGAGTCCAGATGCCACTTTTCAGGAAAATCTCCACAGACTCCTGCTGCTACTGGCTCAAAGGTAAAGTTTAGTCATGTGTCTGTGTCTTTCGCCGAGCCCCACACGAATTTATGGAGATACTAGTTATCCAGATCCTTTCTGCCTCTGGATGGAGCTCAAATCTTCTTTAATTCCAGACTGCTGGGACTACGGCTGCTCCTAACGCCATACAGACTTCATATAAATCCATAATGAACTTTTTCACACTAACTGTTGTTACCCAGATGAGGATGGGTTCCCTTCTGAGTCGGGTTCCTCTCGTTTTTCCTTGCCACCGTTGCCACTCAGTGGCTTGCTCAGTTGGGATAAATTCGCACCTTTAATATCTGTATACCGTGTTGATATTTCTGTAAAGCTGCTTTGAGACAATGTCTATTGTAAAAAGCGCTATACAAATAAAATTGAATTGAATTGAATTGATTTCTCTTTACATTTTTAAACTCTGAGAACTTACAGTTGTGCCCAAAAGTTTGCACAACCCTTGCAGAATCTGCTAAATCTTAATACTTTTAATTTTACATTATGACTGCCGCTTGCGCTTGATCCATGACTCTCACGCCAGTTTGTGCATATGTGTCGGGCTTGAGTATGTTAAAGATATAGTGTAATTTTTTTTTTTGAAAGCGACACGATTATAGTCACCAAAATCAATGTCTTATTTCTTTATGGAATGTTGCAGTGTTTATTATAAATGATTTATCCATGCACATAAATATTACAAAAAGTTATGTCTTCATAATCTTTAAATAAAAACATTAATCTGCAGTGACACTTCTCTGAGGACGTGTACGCTGGTGCTGGTCCGATCCCTCTCCTCCTGCACCCTGTCATAAACCGTGTGTTTGTAAACACAGCCACTTTCTACGATCCAATCAACAACCGATGAATAAAAGCAAATCCCGCCCTGCAGTTTTTGTAAAGACCTTGCAATACAGGAGTCGATCGTAGGCAAAAATGGGGTCTTATTAGGGTTTTATTCAGAATACTTTGGGGTTTTTTGGGGGTGGAACAGAAGATGTATGCACATGTTCAACACTAATGTTTATAGTTTCGTAGCAATTCACAAAAATATACATTAATGTTCTAAAGTTTGGCGTCAGTGTTATTTCAGATACATCTCTAAAACGAGTGTAATATGATTCTAGTGTTATACACTTTTTAGTTTCTGAATAATAAACTTTACTATTGTTTCTGAATAATAATCCACGATAGTGTGGGGTGATTTTCACTGTTGAGCAGAAGTTTGTAGTGTGTTGTCTGAGAGCTCTTCTCTTGTAATCCATTGTATTTGCAAACACTGAAAGTTCCATGTAGATTTTCCATAGTCTAAACACATTTAGGGCTTCACCTTGAAAAAACATAGACGCCCAGAGCAAGAGCATCTTTGTATGGCTAGTCTCTGAATTTTATAAACATAGAAAGATCTACATGAATTCTTTCTGTGTGATCAGTGATGAGAAATGATGTGCAAGTTCAACTGCCATGTTCGTATTTGCTCATGAAAATGATCAGCCACAGTGTTTTTGGCTGCAATGAATGGAATTACATTAATCTAAAACGATTTAATCTTGGATAATTTTATTGTGTTTTCCAGATGTACCACTGCTCAGACTGTGGGAAGAGTTTTACTAAAAGTCATCATCTCAAAGATCACGAGCGGATCCACACAGGAGAGAAGCCGTATCGCTGTGGACAGTGTGGGAAGAGTTTTACTCGTCAGCGTAATCTCCAACAGCATAAGCACATCCACACAGGACAGAAGCCGCATCACTGTGGACAGTGTGGGAAAAGTTTTACTTGCCAGCGTAATCTCCAAATACACGAACGGATCCACACAGGAGAGAAGCCCTATCATTGTGGACAATGTGGGAAGACTTTTACCCAACTATGTATTCTCCAACAGCATAAGCGCACTCACACAGGAGAGAAGCCATATCACTGTGGACAGTGCGGGAAAAGTTTTACTCGTCAGCTTAATCTCCAAATACACCAGCGGATCCACACAGGAGAGAAGCCATATCACTGCTCACAGTGTGGGAAGAGTTTTACTTGCCAGCTTAATCTCCAAATACACGAGCGCATTCACACAGGAGAGAAGCCGTATTACTGTGGACAGTGCGGGAAGAGTTTTACCCAACTGTCTAATCTCGAACAACACAAGCGCATTCACACAGGAGAGAAGCCGTATCATTGCTCACAGTGTGGGAAGAGTTTTACTTGCCAGCGTAATCTCCAAATACACGAGCGCATTCACACAGGAGAGAAGCCACATTACTGTGGACAGTGCGGGAAGACTTTTACTCATCAGAGTACTCTACAACGACACCACCGTATCCACACGGGAGAGAAGCCGTATCACTGCTCACAGTGTGGGAAGAGTTTTACCCAGTTATGTAATCTCCAACGACACCAGCGTGTCCACACAGAACAGAAGCCGTATTATTTTTTCGATTAATCCGATGGGGGAAGGGGTGTCAAACTTTCAGTACTATTATTTCATTTATTTAAAATAAAAACCAAAAAACTGAGTGTTACAAATATTCAAACTTCATAATATAATATAAACTTCAGAATATTATATATATTACAGTTGCTATCAGAATGATTCAACCCCCATTACAATTCAGGTTTATTGTCAGAATTTACAGACTTTCAGCTGTTTGCGATGAACAAATCAAACAAAAGCAATTGAAATAGTTCAACACAACAAATGCTTCGAGTGGTTTCCCCAAATTCAACTGAAAATGCAATTTATAATGACTTCTCAAGTCTCAAAATTATTCAACCCCTTCATGGCAAGCATCTTTAGAACTTAGTAGAGCACCCATTTGCAGTTATGACCTGCTGCAAATGAGATGCATAGCCAGACACCAGCTTCTGGTAGCGTTCCAGCTTCTGGTAGCGAATCTTATCCAATTCCTCATGAGCAGTGGCCTCCAGTTCAGTAATATTTTGGGGTTTGGTGCTACAAACGCCACCTTCAAATCCCACCAGAGATTCTTGGGGTTCAAGTCAGGTGACTGTGATGGCCCTGTAGAATCTTCCAGAATTTCTTTTGCAACTAATCCTTGGTGGAATTTGAGGTATGCTTGGGATCATTGTCCTGTTGGAAGGTCCAGTGACGCCCAAGCTTCAGCTTCTTCACAGACGGCATGATGTTTTCTCCTAGGATTTCCTGATACTTCAGTGAATCCATCTTGCCTTCCACACACTGCAGGTTTCCTGTGTGAGAGGATGCAAAGCAGCCCCAGAGCATCACCGAGCCACCACCATGCTCGACTGTGGACAGAGTGTTCTTTCTTCATTCTTCTTCCTCCAGACATATCGCTGACCATTGTGCTGAAAAGTTCCAGTTTCATTGCTCCACAGAACAGAATCCCCAAACTTCTGTGGATTATTTATATGATTTTGAGTGACTTTTCTTGTGCTTTTGAGTCAGTAGTGGTGTATGTCTGAGTTCTAGCATGGAAACCTTCTGTGTTTAGTACATGCCTTATTGTGCTCACTAAAACCTCAATGACACTTACCCCCAAGTCTTGCTGCAGGTCTCTTGTAGTCACTCAAGGGTTTTTCACAGCCTGCTTTATCAGAAATCTGCTTGCAGCCGTTGATGGCTTCCTAGTTTCTACCCCTAGCCAGTTCAGGTATTTCATGTGTTCCAGCTCAAGCACACCTGGTGCAACTAATGAAGCCCTTGATGAGTTTAGCATCAGGCGTGCTTGACACAATACCTGTTTTGCATATTTGTGCTGTTGTGAGGGATCCTATTCAGGGGGTTGAATAATGGTGAGGCTGAAATCATTAAAAGTTGCATTTTCAGTTGAATTTGGGGAAACCGTTTGAAGCATTCATTGTGTTGAACTATTTCAATTGCTTTTGTTTGATTTGTTCATTGCAAACAGCTGAAAATCTGCAAATTCTGACAATAAACCTGATTTGCAAACCTGATTTGGGGGTTGAATAATTTTGATTACAACTGTGTGTGTGTGTGTGTGTGTGTGTGTGTGTGTGTGTGTGTGTGTGTGTGTGTGTGTGTGTGTGTACATATATATTTAGGACTGTAGTTTAATCAGTGCTTTTTTGTGTACCCATAAATTTTTTTATATATATATATCATTTTTATGGGTGCACAAAAAAAATCTCACTTTCACTGCACCTTATGGTTTCAGTTCCTCACTGCCTTTAGCCGTATTGTTTTTCTTGAATTTAATTTGATCGTACCATTTTAATTAGACATTACAGACCTTATTTGCGCTCCCACTGTTTATAACCATGTCAACCCTGTGAGTGAGGAGCAACGCGGCCTTGTTACTGACAGATCGCTCCTGTTATAATTAACAACAGTAGTTACACTGTATCATGCAAATACAGCATATAATGCCAATAAACTTGAATTAAACTAAACATTTTAAGCAACTCACACCCCCAACCCCTTGCAGACCCTTTAGCATTTTGGATATAAACGTAAGTTTGTGCTTGTGCATCATTTTTGTGTGTCTGTGCTGCACAATGACTGCTCCCAGTGTGGCAATAGTTTATAATCCAACAGCATAAGCACATTCACACATGGGAGAAGCTCACAGTGTAAGAAAAGTTTGTGTGACTGGAGAACCCTCCACAGCCACAGCAGAGTCCTACAGGACAGAAACAGTATGTCTGCAGACAATGTGGGTGGAGCTATGCTCATTCAAGTTCATTAAAGACACACAAGTGCACTAACATAAGGCCATCAGATCTTGACATGTGAATTTGTCAAATTAAGTTAATGTTTTTTTTATTTTTAAAGGGTGGTAAAGAGACATTCGGGCATAAAACTATAAAATTGTATTACTTGTCATGGACTGTAGTATTCTGTTGCATGGGACTTTATTGCTTACTCTCTGGGTTTTAGCAGAATTCATGATTTTATTTAGTTTTCCTGTTTTTCCCCAAACACTACAATACCAAGCATGCAATCCACATATTTAACCAGTGGGAATGCCCACTTTAATCGACCAATCCAGACCTCTGAGTGAGACACATGACTCTGACATCTCCCTCTCACATAAGACTTTTCATTTTAAATGATTTGTAAATGCGAGCTAGAATTTTCTTTATAAAATGTCGCGTTGTGAATACTAGCGAAGTGGACACCTTTCAAAGGCAACAGAAGATGGTTGTGTGAAGAGAACATTCTTGTCCAAGTTCCTCTGTCTTTGCAGCGTCCATTTAATTATAGCTAACTACACTGTGTGGCCAAAAGTATGGGGATCCCATATATGCCTTTTGAACATCCTCTGATGGAACGGCATCCAGTCCATGGTCTCTTGAGCCCAATATTCCTGATATTGTTTTCAGATTTACTGCAAACCTGACCAGGATAACACACTTACACAGTAAGATCAACAAATGGATTTTTGTTGTATATATGTTCCTTTAAGAAGTAAGAAAATGTATTTATGACCTGCAAGTCTTAACATAAAGTTCATAGAGTTCACTGTGTGTGGTAGCCAATAAAATGTGTATAAATAAACTTAAGGGACGTTTTTATTTGATGTGGAGTTTATAGTACAGGATTATTAATATATTAATCATCAGTGTGCAGTAAAAAAGATTGATCATGAATGTAAAACCTCTGCTTCAGTGTCACTATTTCAGAACATGTTATTGAGGAGCAGGTCATGTGACTCTCCAGAAAGTTGGTCTTACCTCAGTGTCTCCACTTTACAGTGGGGATTCTCCAGAATCAGCAGAAAAACATTTCACTCCTGAGTGTCCTAGATTATTCCCAGTCTGGAGGTTTCTGAGCACGGAGGCGAGAGCAGTCAAACGTCTCCCTTTAATTGAACCACATCTGTTACTGAAGGAAATAAAATAATACGTAATGAACTAACATTAATGCAAATTATCAGCTCCTCAAAGCTTTCACTCAATGTACCTTCTTTTTTTAAAATAAATACCTCAAAGAAAGGAAATAAAACAAGGTAAAATTTGTGAAAATGTCAACATAACTAAAAAAAAAGGGAAAATTTATAATTGGCATATAATTGTAATTTTATTACAATTGAACTGTTTGTGCCACCACTTGAAGGAAATCTTTTACCAATTTACCAGTATTTTGCATTTTTTATACAGCACGTGTCTGCTTAACTGCACTTTACCTATAACAAAAAGAGATGCAAAGGAAGATAATACTTTATTAATCCCCCAGACAGAGAATTTGGGGAAAGAAAAATAACTGTTAAAAATCCAAAGGGAAAATAAAGGATTGTACATATAACTATAACAATGTTATAAGTTACATTTTCAGTTGAATTTGTGGAAAGCACTTGAAGTATTCGTTGTGTTGAACTATTTCAATTGCTTTTGTTTGATTTGTTCATCACAAACAGCTGAAAGTCTGTAAATTCTGATAATAAACCTGATTTGCAATTGGGGTTGAATAATTTTGATTGCAACTGTATTTTCTCTATTTATTTCGAATATTACTACCAAGTCACACTCCCACTGCCTGACTACATCTGACCTTCTTGTGTCTCACACCCTGCAGAACTGGCATACTCCAGCTGAATTTCTAATGGGAGCTGTTTCTCCACCCAGTTCACACTTTGAAAGTTCCCAGAATGCCTCGCTGTCATCAGCACAAGGCCTCAGTGCTCCACTGATGAAGCATGACGTCATGCTGTGGCAGATGTTTGCTGCTGTTTCTGCTGCTGTGTGTTTGAGTGTTTTTCAGGAATCACAGAATGCACCTCAGTCCTGCGACTGTGATGAAGAAACAGATGTTTGCTACTGGTGTCATTGGCGTCACCCCAGATGGAAGACCACTGGACCGTTTCTTTTTTTTGGCAGCAGCAGAATTGTTTGATTTGGTGTCAGAGCAGCTGCTGGTCCTGTTTGACTTTACTATTTATTATCACACTATCTGGTGTCCCCCAGATGAGGGTGGTTCCCCTTTTGAGTCTGATTCCCCTTGAGGTTTCAGGGAGTTTTTCCTCACCACCATCACCTCTGGTTTACTCATTAGGGATCTAAATCTACAAACTGATGCTGCCAGAATGAAAGAAATGGGCTTTCTACAGGATTCTTGATCATTCTCTAGTGCATGAAGTGCAAACTTTTCTGAACAGAGAAAGTGACAATCATCCCAGTGGAACCAGACTCTCTCCTGCTCAGTGGTCAGCGCTGGATGTGTTTGATTTGAGGAAATATGAACAATCAGATGAATCTTCTGAGGCTGCTGCTAGTGGTCAAAGCATCCAGAAAAGCTAAGTGAGTATTTTAACACTGAAAAATGGGTACAGTATGAATACAAAATATAAAAATTACACATTAAAACACTCTATTCAACTTCTAGTTACAGAAGTCCAATTGACAGTACCACCTCCCTCTTTAGTTGTCAGTTTTTACTATCTTTTAGTTGAGCTGATGCTGGTTCTGTGTCGGAGCTTGTTTGTAACAGCACACTGCAAGTAGCTCCTAGCTCCGACCTTAGTGAATAAATCAGTTACCGAAAAGTAGTTTTTGTGACATTGGCGATATATAGAGAATCTACGAAAATATCCATCAATAGACATTATTCATTAGTCTATTATCTTGTCCTATGATACGTGTCACCATATCACACAGCCCTATCTGTCTGCATTTAAATCTCCTCTTTACAGTAGCATATGCTTGTAGGAATTGGTTTGATTTCATTCCGATTTGTTTCTTCATTTTGCTGCTGGTGCGACCTATCTCCTGCATGAACCTCCATCAATTCTATAAACATAACAATCATTGAACCAGTGGCTTGGGAGGTCATATGGCAGGTGGTTTTAGCTGGTCATCTCTGCTGTGATTTTGGAGATCTTCACGATAACATCATGTCCCAGAATCTTTTGATCAATACGGATACTCAAGTTCTTCATCATCCTTCTCTTGAAGCAGCTTCTCAGGGAGCTACAAAACAGACAGGGAAAGGAAACCTTTGATGAGACTTACATTTGAAATTTGGGAGCAATTTCACAAATATAGATAATATATCCCATTCCATCACACTGCTTTGGATGCAGCGGGGGAATTTGAGGACCATTGTGGTAATGTTCTCGCTGCAATCATCATTGCCACACTTATAGTCACTTGAATCACCAGTCACCAATCACCATCTCTATTCTGATGTTTGATGTGAACTAGGCCTGGATAATAATTCAATATCAATAAATATCGCGATATAAATTTTTTCAATAACAGTGATATGATTTTTAAACACATTTCCGATATTTCGATATACATTAAAACATTTGTCACTGACTGATGTTCAGGGTGCAGTTCGTTGTATTCAAGCCGAGGAGAATGAGCAGAACACAATTAGCTACGTGCGTGATGACGTACACCACAGGCACGCAGCCAGTGCTCGGCAGTGTTAAGCTAAGCTCCAACACGGCAAGTTTTAGCTATAAAATGAGTACCCCTGACCGCAATACAAATGCGACTGAGCGAGCTTCCACAAGTGAAGAGAAAGCAGACGAAATAGTCGATAAGAGAGGAAAGACTAATTCAGTGGTATGGAAGTGGTTTGGCTATCTACGCTCTGATAAACTTCAGGTTTCAGTGCGCTGCAAAATGTGTCGGAGAGTGGTGCCGACTAGCAGCGGGAACACGTCAAACCTGTTCCACCATCTGAAGCAGTTCCACCTGATAAAATATTCTGAGAGTCAGAAGATGAGGTATCATAAAGGTTTAAGCCAACCCGTCTCTGAAATATCACCGCGACCCACATCCCCATCACCAGCTGTGTCAAAAGAGAAACCGATGCAGCAACGCGGATCGCTGCATTCATGCCTCATGACAAGCAGTCTAAATGATATAAAGACATTACTAAGGCTGTCACAAACTTTTTGGCTAAGGACATGATGCCGTTTACTACGGTAGAAAATGTGGGCTTCAGGAAAATTATGTCCATCATCGACCCCAGATACGAGCTCCCTGGCCTGAAATATTTTTCCCGTACAGCTATACCTACACTTTATGGTGAAGTTAGGGAAAGGGTGCAGGAGCAACTTAAGTCAGGGTCATATATTGCGACCACAGCTGACCTGTGGTCAAGCCGAACCTCGGAACCATACTTGAGCCTGACGGTCCACTTTATTGACCAAGATTGGAAGCTTGTCAGCTTATGCCTCCAGACGGTTTACTTTCCCGAGTATCACACGGGCGAAGCAATTGCAGCCGGATTTACGGACGCGCTAGCCTCCTGGGGACTCAGCGAGGAGCGCGAGGTCTGCATCACCATAGATAGCGGGACCGATATCATCAAAGCCGCTGAGTTGAACAGATGGAGAAGGCTACAATGCTTCGGGCACCAACTGAACTCCGCTATTGGTAGGTTATACACAGTTAATATACATTTGAGTAGTATGTTAAGTTATTTTGCTTATGGCATGAGGATATATTACTACAAGCATTGCAGTAACAAATAGGCAATATGCTTAACACAAAATAGGCCTAACCTAAATGTAGCTTATCAGTGCTTGTATGTTTTTGATAGCTATTTTTATATTCTTCATATTTGTTTATAGTATGTTTATATTCACACAATTTTATACTTGCTATGTGGTTGTTGCATGCCATGTCATAAGAAGTTCATTGAGCATGTGTTATAATGTGCATTTGATTTGATAATTAAAACACTTGAGTTGAGATGCTCTGTGTTGTGTAGGCTATGATTTCATGTGATTTCATTCCCCCAGTTTAAGTGACTGAATAGGCTATTCATTTATTCTTTAATTAAGACATACATATTTGTATGTATTTATACGTACAGCAGTTATATTAATAAGATTCAAAGGTGTTTTACTGCCATGGAAACAGATGTTTACTTCGCCAAATCACGTGTGAAATAAAAACAACAAAATGTACATAAGCGGAAGAATTGTGATTTTGCTGTAAGAATAATATAAATAAATCAAATTTTGTAGTTAAAATACAAATGAGAACTATATATTGCAATATCTTTTCTCTCTCTCTGTTCAGAGAAAGTTCACCAAGACAAGCGAGTGGACAGAGCAGTTGGGGTCTGTAAAAAAGGTGGTGGCTGCCTTCTCATACTCCTGGAAGAAGAAACGGGACCTTGCAGCTGCTCAGGGGGAGTATCACTTGCCACAGCACAAGCTCATCAGTGAAACCCCAACAAGATGGGGCTCCTGTCAACAAATGGTGAGGCGGGTTCTGGAGCAGAAAAGGGCCATCACAGAGGTCCTCTCAAAAGACAAGAAGACCAGGTCGCTGGTTCCTACTCGGCAAGATGTGGACGTTTTAGAGTCTATAGATGCAGCTCTAAGCCCGCTCCTTGAATTCACCGATGCCTTGTCCGGTGAGTCCTATGTCAGTGTGTCATTCCTAAAACCAGTGATGCATCTCTTCAACACCTCCATCTTGAAGGAAGCAGAGGATGACACAGACCTCACCAGGACCATAAAGACAACAGTGATGGGATACCTGAATGAAAAGTATGATGACCCAGCCACGGATGATCCACTTGACATGGCATGCCTCGTTGATCCAAGATTCAAGCTTCAGTACACTCAGGAGTAGAAGAGAGAATACATCAAAGAGAAAGCTGTGTTGGAGATGCTGAAGGGAGAGAGAGCTGTTGTGGTAAGGGAAGAGGAGTCCAGAGAAGAAGCCATGGGAGATGCTTCTGCAGCAGTGACACCAGCCAAGAAAACAAAGCGGTCTCTGGCTAGCTTTTTTTCAAACAGGTCCACCACTACCAACACAGAAGGCTTGAGTGTACAGCAGGCAATTGAGAGGGAGCTCAGCAACTACCTTCTGTCTCCAGATGCTGACAATGATTCAAATCCTCTGGATTGGTGGAAAGTCTTTCATAAGAACTTCCCCAGAGTAAGCCAACTGGCAAAACATTACTTGTGTATTCAAGCCACAAGCTCCCCCTCTGAGAGGGGTTTTAGTACAGGTGGCAATATTGTCACATGTAAAAGGGCATCTTTGAAGCCAGATAATGTAGACCAGCTTGTATTTCTTGCCAGAAACCTCTAGAGGCTGTCATAGAGTGTCATCAACCCCCAACAATGTCCCTGCCCCAGCAACGTGTGTTCTTGTTATTGCTCACACTTTGTTTTCTTCAGCAACTCTGAGCATTTTTCATATTTTTTTTTAATCCTAGCTGAAGCACTTTAATTTCAGTCTATAAGAATAAAATAATCAGCCTATGTTGTAGTTTAAAGTGAAAGATATTAATATTGACAAAGGTGAGAGTTTTATGTTTATTTGACGGCGATTTCACATTTCTTGTTTGTATGAAGGTTAAATTCAAATAAAAGGTGAACGTTCATTTATTTATGCCATTTTTATTTCTAAATTATTATATAGTTTTATAGGAGGAGAAGTTTACAGAAGTTTGAAGGTCAGACATCTGTTGTGGGCGTCCTTGGCAGTTTTTCTGAAGATTTATATTGTTCATATCGATATCGGAATTATATCGTATCGACTGAAATTAAGAAATATATCGTGATATACATTTTGGCCATATCGTCCAGCCCTAATGTGAACATTAACTGAAACTCTTGACTTGTATCTGCATTATTTTATGCATTGTGCTGCTGCTGACACGTTTGGCTGATTGGATAATTACATAAAGGAGCAGGTTTTCAGGTGTTAGTAATAAAGTAGACAGTGAGTGTAGTTACCCCTGCTAAAAAAACAATATCAACCCTCATAGAATTTTTCATGGTTATAATGGGAATTGTATTGGTTTTAATTCAAACTGTAATGGTCCCTTTGGGTCTCTACTGGTAATTTGTTGCCTTCTATTGGTGGTATGTTATGTCTAGTGGATACAATTAAGGAACAATTATGGCAATAGTTTTAATGGTCAACAGCTGATGGTTTGTAGTGGAAACCATTATAATTTCTGTGATGGTTTCTATTGTTTTTGGGGTTTTTTCAGCAGGGACAACATTTTAATTCCAGAAAAATCCTGTTACCGTGAAGTGTATCCATACCAAACTTTTCTCCCATGTCATATAACGACTTTTCTGTGCTCATCTCCTAGAGCAGTGGAGCACTGGTCCTCAACAGGTCCGAGCTGGAGCATAAAGTGTCACATTAATTTAAGTGATACTGACAAAACAATACACACAGTACAGACAGAAGGTGATGCTGATACACTCACTTTTGATGCCATGTTCCTCAGAAGGCCGTAGCCTTTGAAGAGGAGCTTGGAAATTTCAGCCATCATTACTCTAGTAAAAGAAAAATATCTTTAACTGTCATGTCCACCATACGGATACTCATTCATTCCTTTTTCCAAAATTATTTCCATTTTCCTTTATGTTCAAAATGGGACACTTTGCTCCCAGTATAAACATTTCTTAAGTGTCTGATTACAGTAGGTCTTTAGAGATTGGACAATATAGTTATATTCATCAACTGAAGAAGCGGTTTTAAAGTGAACTGCATTTTAGCTACATCTACTCAACATATATTTCTTATTTAGGCTAATGAGAGTTCTGAGGGAGTTTTGTTTGAACAATTTCTTATTAGTCTGGCCTATTTGACCTCAATAGTCAGCACAACAGAGCATCTTGTTCAGCAAACTATGATTTAGTCGCTAACAGAATGGAGCAGTAAAAAGTTGGGTGCTATTGTAATAGATACTTAAGATTATTGAACTGAGAAGACAATTTGTATTTGCAGTGTAATGAAGTCCAGTACTTACTTAATTTTGAGTCCAGAAGTGTTCCATTATGTCATAATTTCGCATGTAGGTTCAAGGATAAGCAAGGAAACCAAACTTGTTAGAACCAGCAAGAACTTTATTATTAAGCAATACAGGAGGTTGGTCTCAAGAGTGAGCACTGAAGAGTTGATCATAGTGCATGAGCTTAAAAACCCCAAGGGGGTGACATATTTGTCCCCTCTTATTGGCTAATTCTAATGTCTTACTCACTCCAACTCTCTTTCCATGAGATGTCTCCCAATCCATTTAATTCACCCATTTAACAAATGTATTTTCCACAATAATTAACCAGAAGATAAAAGGAATACCAGGTTCAGCCATGTGTAGCAAACACGCCTGACATTTCCCCTGGATAATTCTCATCAGCCCATCCTTCTGCATCTTATCACAGCAACAGAGATTGGAACAGCTGGCTTATATGGATTACTGCACACACACACACACACACACACACAGACACAGACACACACACACACACACTCTTTAATCACCTGATGATGTACTTTGGAACATTACTGCTGAAGTATTGAACATGTGAGAGGAGAAAGAGGGCGAGGAAATGTTACATTCTTCCCATCAGAAATATATTCATCATTGCACTGCAGGACTTTGAACTCCCCTGGAAGAACACTGGGGAAGAACAGAAGAAGAAATTTTGTTCATCATGGCCGTAATTAGTTAAAAGTACACCAAGGTGGGTAGCTCATTGTGCTCTACCTGTGACGATTAGCTCTTTCTTCAGGACAAGGTATGAAAATCTCTGCACAATTTCTCATCACAAGCATGGCCATAATCTATGGAACAGCAGCAGTTGACATGTTTATGCTTAGTTATATGTTATATAGCATTACATATAACATTAAATCCATCTGCCTAATATTTTGAAGGTCCCTCTTTTGCTGCCAAAAGAGCTCCCTCCCATTGAGGCATGGACTCCACAAGACCTCTGAATACCTGCTGTGGTATCTGGCACTAAGAGGTTAGCAGCAGATCCTTTAAGTCCTGTAAGTTGAGAGGTGGGATCCTCTATGGATCGGACTTGTTTGTGCAGCACAGCCTAGAGATGCTTGATTGGATTGAGATCTGGGGAATTTAGAGGCTGTGTCAACCCCCTGAACTCTTCGCCATGTTCCTTAATCTGTTCCTGAACAATGTTTGCAGTGTGTCAGGGAGCATTATCCTGCTGAAAGAGACCACTGACATTAGGGAATACCGTCATCATGGAATGGTGTACTTGGTTTGCAGCAGTGTTTAGGTAGATGGTACGTGTCAAAGTAACATCCACATGAAATCACAGACTCAAGGTTTCCCAGAAGAACCTTGTTCAGAGCATCACACTGCTTTTTCCCTCATGCACCTGGCCTTCACATGATTTAAAAGAATGTGATTCATCAGACCAGGCCACCTTCTTCCATTGCTCCATGGTCCAGTTCTGATGTTCACGTGCCCATTGTAGGCACTTTCGTTGGTGTACAGGGGTCAGCATGGGCGCTCTGACTGGTCTGTGACTATAGAGCCCCATATGCAGCAAGCTGTGATGCACTGTGTGTTCTGACTCCTTTATATCAAAACCAGCATGAATGTTTTCAGCAATTTATGCTGTAGTAGCTCTTATATGGGACTGGACTAGATGGCCTATCTTTCACTCCCCACACAAATCAATGAGCAGTGCCCATGACGCTGTTTCCAGTTCACCAATTGTGTTTCCTTGGACTACTTTTAGTATATCCAAATTACTGCATTCTGGGAACACCCCACAATATCTGCCATTTTGGAGATGCTCTGACCCAGATGTTTAGCCATTACAATTTTGCCCTTGTCAAACACGTGTCCATTTTTCCTGCTTCCAACACATTAACCTTCAAGAACTGACTGTTCTCTTGCTGCCTAATATATCCCACCCAGGTGCCATTTTAATTAGATAATCAATGTCAATCCCTTCACCTGCCAGTGGTTTTAACGTTATGGCTGATCAGTGTACATGTTTACTGTAATTAGGTGGTGTAAGATTTCAGAATAATGAAGTCCTGGCATGTTGTGAACTGATCACCAGAGAATAACATTATTAATCTCTTACCATCATCATCATGATTATTAGCAGGAATTGAGGTAGAGTTTCATCTCTATGATGAAAAATCTGTACAATCTGATATTATAACATTTCAGCTGCTTCTAGATTATTGAGACATGGCTGTTCATTGTAGTCACAGGAAGTGATGTCATGCTCAGCTTACATTTTGGACAAGAAAATATGTTTTGTAATGTGGCCGGGTAAGTGATTTGGCTATCCTATTGGCCCTGCTCGGGGTATGGCTTCGGCAGACCAATAGGGTGGGAGCTACCCAATTATTTAAGGGCCCTTATTTTGGTAGGCATATAGGTGTCTTGGTGATTCTGAGTTCCTCGCTCCCCTGGCATTTCCGGTTCCCATTTCTGTTCAGAGCGGCGCTGGTGGCATGTGCATTGTGGTGAGTTGGCGCTGGAGATCGCGTTCAGTGATCGCAACATTTAGTTGGTAGCTGAATGATATGTATATGTATGTCGAGCCGCGGTACCTGTGAGTAATCATACAACTTTGCTTCTGGTGTTTGTTCAACCCAATGGCGAGAGTGGGGAGTTGAGCATCTAAGTCTTCTTTAAGACAAATCCCTAGCTGCAGACACTACATGTGATGTGGCTGCTGTTATGTATTGTTTTGTTTCATTTATTTTTTGCTTCATGTATTGTTTTGCTTTACTTACTGTTTTGTTTCACCCGATCTGTTTTGATTCATCTGACTTGTTTTGCTTTACTTTAGTTTTGGACGTATGTTGGCTTATGTTTTGCAACCACGTAGTCTGAGAGGCTAAGTGGTAAATGAGTATTTTCCAGCCTCAAACCTGTTTCAGGTTTGTTGTTCCACACAACCACCTTACTATTGAGAGGGTGTATGTTAAGC
The DNA here is from genome assembly GCF_001660625.3 of Ictalurus punctatus. Taxonomy (NCBI): domain Eukaryota; kingdom Metazoa; phylum Chordata; class Actinopteri; order Siluriformes; family Ictaluridae; genus Ictalurus; species Ictalurus punctatus. Next base: position 580,363 of record NC_030425.2, read on the forward strand.
CTTACAGTCTCTATGCTATAGTTGTTATATTTTTTATTTGTACTGTCTATCATAATTCTGGTTCTGCTTAGGTTAACTGCCTCTATTTCATGTGGTGGCGTCAGTGGGCCTTTGTGATCTAGCCACCACCCCATGGTGTCCGTAATTTGTTTTTCTTTGTTTATTGTTTAGTGTTTGTGTAATTTTGGGTTAACCGGTGTTTTCTTTCTCTCCAGGAGCCAGTAAGTCTTGGTGGGACAGGGGAGACTAGCTGCATTTATTCAGTGGTGTGTGCTTCACAGTGTGCTCAGTGTGCCAACACAACGACTTCCTTATGGTGTAGGTAGTGTCTGGTGATTTTTGCTGTCACTTGAGGTGGGTTTGGATGACCTCCTGAGCTGTAGCTGGCCTGCCTTGACCCTGCCAAGCCTGGGCCTTGAGAATTGCTTAGTTTTAAAATACTTATTGTGCTTCATGGGAGAGTGATTATATATTTACATGTCAAGTTTTAATGATGCTTAAGTGTCATAATAAAATATAATTTTTATATTCGTACTCGCGTCTCACTCGTGTTCCTTGCCCCGATTGGTGAAACTTATCTGTGTGCCTTTACTTGGGAGTATTTCCCCGGTTCTCCCCAAGGAGGCGTAGTTGGATTTACTAAATTTGGGATAAACGTTTCCCTCCACTTGGGAATGCCACAGTAAGATGATGTGAATGTTTTTGTACTGAAATAGGGTACTAGTGCTGAAACCATTCTGTATTTGTGATGGCTGTGACACAGCAGATGTAAGACATTCACATACATTACATACCTAGACACCCTGGTAAGATCTACTGCTCTACATGTACTTATATTAATTTCATTCGGAACATTAATTTAAATTAATGTTTTCTTATGTTATAGCTAAGATACTTGTATTCAATTTAATTGCTAACTTGCTAAAAACACTTCACAAAGTAAAGACAAAACACGTTTTTCCTTTATAATTGTTAATCATTTTATTCATGTGGATTTAATTTTACTAGTTTGAGTGCACACATTCAAAAAGTACACTTGTCTTTAGTGTATTGTGTTCTCCCATCTGTATTTGCTGAGGCTGATTAGCCATCTTACATGTTCTCTGCATGTCTCATTTAGTTTGGTCATTCATTATGTTAACATGTTGTTCTGTTTGTTCCCTCAGGTGGAGCCTGTTTGACGTTTTACCTTGGTTCTGTTCAGTTGACCTCATTGGGCCCAGAACCTATGGCTCGTTATATTTAGGGCTCATTATTTTTACATTGTGCTTATTTATGTAAATCTTTTGATTGTTTTTTAGAAAATAAAATCCATTTTTGACCAGGTAAACCTGTTTTACCTGTGCCTTATTTTCTTGGTCCCTCACCGCAAAAACTGTTTAGGTCTGGGACAAGAACGCTGCTGGTATGTACCCAAAGGAACCAGTTAGCAGATAGAAGTGAGGTCAATCTAGCATTAAAACAACAACAATTTATCACATGAACAAATCAAGCAACCTATGTGTTATCATGGTTACCATTACACACACACTAACAAACAAAGAACAGAAGTTTGAAAATAATTTTTTCTGTGAACCAATCATCAGCGGAGAAACACATTAGATAAATCTAAGGAGGTAAAATTAAGCTATAAACAGCTACAACACATGGATGTGTAATCGGTGTGATGATATCTCTGTGTCGTTTGTAGACGCTGAAGGATTTGACTTTGGATTGTAAAATATGTTATTAAAGCCTGAAGTAACTTGTCGCTGAGTGGATTAAAAGGATGTGATCAGTCACGATTATTTTTATGGTACGTCTACATCTGAATATGAACGATTCAGCTCCCAAACTGCTGGAAATGTGGGACAGGTTCTAATGCTTTTCCAAAACTGCTTAATCCTGGAAAATAGGTTTGAGGTGAGACTCCTGTCATACACCAATCCTGGTGAAGAAACGACTAAATTCTGTAAGAAAGAACAGGACAGGACAGAATAACAAACAACATTAACCACAGTCAGTAAACCACACACACTAAAACTGACAATATTATATAACATGCAATGAATATTATTCAGTATCATGACAATACAGTAGCGTAAAAAGACAATAAGTCAGTAACTCACTGTAGTGTCTCCAGTTTACAGTGTGGATCCTTCAGTAGATCAGAGAGCAGCTTCACTCCTGATTCTCCTGAATTATTACCATTCAGATTCAGTTCTCTCAGGTGTGATGAGGAGTTTGACCTCAGAGCTGAAGCCAGAGCAGCACAGCCTTCATCTGTAATGCTGCAACCCCACATCCTGCAAGAAAGAAAACCTTCTCACACTTAACACACTCAGTTTAAGCTCTGAAAACATCAACTATACAAAATCTTTATATAAAGAACATTTACTCTCCATCTCACACACACACAGTAATGACAATATATCACATCACTACAATTACCACAGATAAAATCCATATGTTTCTGCATTTATTAAATCTCTCTCTCTGAGTTCATGCTGGGAGCGAGTGGGCGGGGTGTTGTCAGCATGAGCACGAGTGTAGCTGTTTGTGCTTTTGACGAAGCTTTTCCCTTTTCTAATTTAATATATTTTTTAATTTATTTATTGGGTGATTTATTTAATATTATTTAGTAGAACTGTAGATTAGGTGTTTTTGATCAGGTTTAGGGTGTTTTTGAACTTGTTATAGGCCGTTTGCTACCTGAGCTTGGCGAAGCATGGCAGCCCCAGGTGTGGTGGGTTTAAGGTTTCTCATGCGGTGTCACAGAGTAAATGTGGTGTCCACAGTGTGGAGTGTGGACAGTTGTTGCTTGGCTGTGGGTGAAGTTGTGAGACATGAAAATGTACTGTCTGCCTCTAGGATGAACAACGCTATTGTTATTTTTTTCAGCACAATAGAAAAGGCCATTGAAGTAGTTCAGAAGGAATCATTCTCAACGGCATTCTTACTTCCCCTCTACCACTTTCATTACCGTCAAAAAGAGTCACCATCTTGAATGTCTCATCGTTTATAGTGATGTTTTAACACAAGCACTGTCTCGCTATGGAAAATTGGTGTGTTTGATCAAAACGACTGGGTTACGCATGTAACCCTGTACCCTGAGAAGGGAACAAGATGTTGCGTTTAGCATAACACTATGGGAGCACTCTTGCGTACGACCGTCATCCGAAGCTTGTGTAAAATCATGCCTATTTATAGGCCTGCCATGATCAGATGATGTGGCAGTTAAGCGTGTCGCGTGATATAAATATGGCACCTGTGAACCGTGCTGTCAGCCTCTATTATTTGAAGCGAAGACGCAATTCACAGGCCTACCCCGGTATGACAAAGCTATGCAATGTCTCATTCCCTTCTCAGGGAACAGGGTTACATGGGTAACCCAGACGTTCGCTTTCAAAGGGAACTCCACGTTGCATTTAGCATAACACTATGGGAACGAGAATACCCACTCCGTCATACCGAGGGTACAACCTGTTCAAAAAGATCCAAGCCCGAGGGTCACTGCAAGACACTCGAGCCCGAGGAGGAATGAATGTCCAGGCTGTAATATCGAATAAATGTGTGTGGCGTAGACCACGCTGCAGCAGCACACACATCCTGTAAGGATACCCCGTTGGACAAAGCCTTCGAGTAGGCGACCCACCCAAGTGTAATGAGGCCTTATGCCCAGAGGCGTAGTGAGACCGCACGCCTCATAAGCAATAGAGATTGCTTCCACTATCCAATTAGAGATGCGTTGCTTTGACCCAGCATCACCTCTACTGTCACCGCCAAGCAGACCAGCAGCTGCTCCGACTTTCGCCACTGGCTTGAGAGATGTCAGGGCCAGCAGAAGAGCTACATTTAGAGTCAGAAGCTTCTCAGAGGCTGACTCTAAGGGCTCAAATGGGGCACCTGACAGACCTTCCAGGTCCATAGAAAGGTCCCAGGAGGTATGCACGGCCTGCAGATGGGCCTCAGCCGCCTGACACCACTCATAAACCTCGAAGTTAGAGGATGTTGCTCCACAGCCTTCTGGCTTGAGACAGTAGATCCCTGCGGATGGGAATCTCCCAAAGAGTGCCATCTAGCAGGGATATTATCTCTGCACACCATATTCAAGCTGGCCAATAAGGTACTGCTAGCAGCGGACATAGACTGTCTTGACCCTATGCATGTTGGGGATAGAAATGCCCTCATCATAGTAGAATCCTTATAACCCCTAAAAAAGTTGTCCACTGCACTGGAGAAAGCATACTTTTCTGAGGTTCAACCAGAACCCCAAGCTCTTCATGTGGGTGAGAGCAACATCTCGATGTTGAACTGCCAGTTCCCTGGATCGTGCTACAATTAACCAGTCGTCCAGGTAGGTTAGTACACGAATGCCCTGGAGTCACAATGGAGCCAGAAAGACATCCATGCACTTTGTGAAGGTGCGAGGGGATAAAGCTAGCCTGAAGGGAAGAACCCGATCTTGGCTATGTGGAAATATACAAATTTTAGATCTATCGTCACAAACCAGTCCTCAAACTGAATCTGTGGAACGATAAGTTGGGGTGTGAGCATCTTGAACCTGTATGGCCGAAGAGTACAGTTCAGATGACACAGATCTAAAATTGGCCGCATACTCCTCTATTTTTTGCTGGCCAGGAAATATTAGCTGTAAAAACCTCCCTCCCTCAGGGAATGGGGTACATGTTCTATGGCCTCTTTGTCCAAGAGGGATCTTACTTTGTGCGCTAACGTCGGGCTCTTGTCTGTGCTGACTAAGGTGGTGAGCCGGGGGGCTCGAGCTCTGAACTGGAACCATTAACCCTTTTCTACAGTAGACAGAACCCATGGAGACACATTTGGCAGTAGTTTCCACGATGCCAGATGGTCTTTTACTGATGTTAACTATTCCACATTCTATTGGAGGGAAATCATCAGATTTTCGTTGCCCTGTGACAGCTCACTGACCAGAGAACACTGAAAAATTGGGACAGCCTTGGCTAGGGGAGGCCCTACAGTACCACTGGGGGCTAACTGCCCTAACAACCTCATGTCCCCTGATATGTCCCTCCATGGCCCCTCAGGACCACAATTCTTTGTCTGCTTGGCCTTTATGACCATTCTCAGATTAGGCGTAGTGCCCGGTTGAACTCGACACAACAGGGAAGGAACTGGCTGAATTCTGCCATATGTCGAGCTCACTCAGCAGGTCTGCCTGGTAGGCCTGCAACAATGTCATTGTCTGCAGTGACCCACAACCAACACTACTAATGCATAGGTATTGCCCACCAATGCCACGGTGGCCTTACATGGTGGCTTGGATGGTAAAGCCGGCCCCCCTAAATTACCTGCCATTGATGGAGAGAGGAAGCTCACAAGCGCCTCCTCCACCTTCAGCATAGCTAAATAGCCATGCCGTTCATTCCCTACAATGGCCGAATAATCCAACATCGTGGGGTTTATGCCTGGTTTTCCCCCAGAAGCCTGATATTTTGTCATGCACTTCTGGAAGAAAGTGGAGTTTCTGCAGTGTGAGGGATTTACTTTCACTGGGGAGAAAAAAGCTCATCCAGCCTTCGTAATCACTTCAAGCAGCTCTTTATATGCTGTTCTATATGCTGATGTGTTTAGCACATCCTTTTGGCTCCTTAGAGTCAGAGAAGAATTATTACTATTATTTCTGTGTGTGTTTTTTTTTTTTTTTTGGCTTTCCATAGCGGAAGTCGCAATGCGAGCTCTAAAATCCAGCAGAGAGCCGGACCCAGAAGACAGAGCAAGAGATAGAGTAGCGCTCGTCTCCGGCACCTCTTCCGTATCCATAAGAGATCCCTGGACCTGAGAAGACTAGCTGCCTCGGCAGCGGCCGGCCCAGATCCGCAAGGCTCTGAAACCCAACTCGCTTCGGCTTCCGAGAAGAGAGCAAGTCACAAGCGGAGCTGCCTAATGTAGGCGTTACAATGCGCAGTCAGACCTCTCGAGGGCTGCCGTCGCATGCTCCAACCCTAGACACTTCAAAAAGAAAGTGTGCACTACTCCCCGTGATTAAACGGGAGCAAGGCATAACACATTTCCTGAATTCTCTCACTCATATTTTCCTCTCTCGCTCATTCCTTTTTTTCTTCTCTCTTTTTTTTTAAAGGGATCGAAAAGTCCAGAGATTTTTCGCGAAAAGATAGAGAGGAAATGAAGCATATTTTTGTTTCTTTACACAAACAACCGACATGCAGTCTTGCTGAAGATAATAAGGCTGACGGCGCAGTTCAGAGATGTCATATCACACGACACACTTAATTGCCACATCACCTGATCATGGCAAGCCTATAAATAGGCATGATTTTACACAAGCTTCAGATGCCGGTCGCACACGATGGGGCTCCCATAGTGTTATTCTAAACACAAAGTGGAGATTTTGGAACTTCCAGTTGGAATCACAAAGGGAACTTCCAATTGGCAGTGATTCTCCTTTGCTGAAACATGCTGTGTCTTTCAGATGCTTAATTTCCATGATTGTAAACAATGATGCTAATCTGGAGCTCGTGCTGAAGTTCCGTGTGGATGATTTTGATTATGTGGTTTTTATAACCACTGACAAGATCAATGTTTCAACTGTGTGAAAGACAGCCATTTGGTCCGGTCTTGTCCCAATAAACAGAAGGAAAACAATCTTTTAGCTGATGCGGAAGGCACAACTAACGACATTGAGCAGCTTAAATTGTTTCAGAACAAACATTATTAATGTCGTGTGACAGTTTTCACCACATTTTGAGACAGGACACGATCACACACAGCAGTGCTGAACCGTTTTACGGCAAACAATAGAGCACGGCTGTGTCCCAAACCACGTACTTGCCTACTATAGGCCTGTAGTAGACGAAATACATGCATCTCGGCTACTAAACAGTACGAAAATACGTGGTTTCAAGAAGTTGTCTATTTGCACGTACAGCATGACAAATAATTAACCGCACTTGAAGTGTTTGTAAAAATTTTTTAAATAAAATCACCCAAAACTGTATACGGTACCATAACGAAGACCAACGGTATGTTTATACGCAAAATTCTGGAGGGATCGACAGATGGCATGGCACAGTGACGTAATGACGTGTGCTGTTAATCAAACTATGTTCTATAACATGTAAAACAGGAACATGAAAAGAGTATTCTAAAAGTGACTCATGTAAACACCTTAATCACAATAATGTCTTATTCAGAATAAGGTCAATAATTAGATTACTGCTGTCCATGTAAACATAGTCATTGAAAAGGAAGTCAGATAAGGTTTGTGATTATCGATAACTAAAGAAATTAGATCTTGAAGATGTTGCTGATCAGATGGATTTAGAGTGTGACAGTGAATTTTCTGACTAAAGGGTTAGTTTGTCACAATGTGAGTTTTCCAGCCACAATTACAATGTAGATGACATTAAACTGTTCCTTAATTCAACGAAGAACAAGAGAGGGGTTCTAGTCAAAGAGTACTTCACAGATGTAGGACACTTTGTGGAAAAAACGAAGAATTTCATGGCTGAAGTCTGTTTCTCAAATGAGGAAGTGTACCGGTTAAAGAAAATAATGCGAAAATGTAATATTAGCTTAAACCAAGAGCTTTTTTAAAAAAAAAAAAAAAAAAAAAAAGCTTAAACCAATGGATATGAATCACAGTTGTCTAAGTTTACTTTTGCTTTTATTTTTGATCATGACTGAATGTGAATGGTGTAAGAAATAGAAAAAAAAGAGCTGAATTTTTTGAAGTCATTGAACAGAAAAAAAAATAGATGTTACTTTTATCCAAGTGATCAGACACACAGTGATTTTAAAAATGCTGGCTGCTGATTGGATTAGGGCTGCAACTAATGATTATTTTCAAAATCGATTAGTTGGCTGAAATATATATATATATATATATATATATATATATATATATATATATATATATATATATATATATATTATGCATGCAAGTGTGCAAATACCACATATAACGACAATAAAGTTAAATTAAACTAAACCCTTTAAGCATCTTGCACCAGTTTCCTTACACACAGTGGAGCATTTTGGATATAACCATAAGTTTGTCCTCGTGCAGCACTGTTTGATCTCCGCTGGGTTTAATATAAAATGCCCCCCTGCCTTAGATTTCACCTGATGGAGACTGAGGTCATGTTGGGAATAAAAGGTAACGTTGACATAAACAGTAAACTGAAGAAAGTCATTGTCGGTGACTCTGGGTATTAGGCTAAAGCTAATGGAGGCGCATTACGTGCGTATGACATCATATGCCTTCGACTAGGAAGCGGCTTATACTTCCAGTTAGTAAAAAAAAAAAAAAACGGTAGTGATATATCTGAGATGATATTACCTTTCTAAAATTCATACACTATATGGTAGAGTGCATAGTGTAAGTGTACAGTATGTCATTTGGGACACAATTTTAGTAGTTACGCTCTGAAGCGTGTTTTCGGAGCAGAAGTAACATAATGAGAAAATCTCCCCCGTGCCGTGCGCAGACCAACTATTCGATATGATGTGATACACTGTGATACATTGACAGTGATTTTCATAATTGATTATTATCAATTTTATCGATTAGTTGTTGCAGCTCTAGATTGGATGCAGGAGTTGGGTGGTATTTCCGTCCTCAGTCTCAACACCACACTTAGTGGGGAAGGGGGTATTTTATTTAAGAGTTTTTGTCCAGTCTCTTATCAAGTTGACGAGATTGTTAAAGGAAGACTTCTAAAAATAAGAGCAGTGCTTGAAAAATTTATTTTTGTTGGCGTTTGTGCTCCAAAGGCAGCAATGGTAAGACTGGTGTTTTTAGATACACTTAGTTCCACATTACAAAGATGCAGTACTGAAGTATAAACAGAGCTTGTTTCGATTTAACAAAGGATATTTGCTCTTTAATGGAGTCAATGTACTGTTGCAGAATTCACAGATCTTCACTTTTGGACGTCTGATTCATGTAGCTGGGATGGACTTTGAAAGAATAGAAGAAGTGGCCTCTTGTCTAAAATTCAGGTCTTTGTGGACTATTGAACAGATTCTAAAGAACCGGAAGTCAATGGTCAGTAATGAAGAAAAAGATTTATTGATGGACAGTCATGGAGGTGACAAGTAAACACTCCAAATACAGAAGACTTTTCCTAAAATTTTCCTTATTTTACTATGTTGTTATGGATGATGTTATGGATGTAGGGGACATTTTTTAGATGCTGAAAGACCCTTGTGTTTGGATGTATGTACAGCAAAGCATTTAAAATGACAAAGTTGACACGCCTTGGTGTAGAGTACTGGGTGTAGAAGAGAATGTGAAACCTGAATGGAGGTCACTGTACACCATTATCTAAAAGGGCAGTTGATTTACAGTGGAGTCTTCTTCACTGTGCGAACGCAGTTAATGCTTTTATTTCAGTTATTAGTTAGTGATATTAGTTAGTGTTGTTAGTGTTGAAGTTAGTGTTGATTGTCATTTCTGCTCAGAAAGATAAACTGTTTTTCATGCTTTTGTGGAAAGTGACAGACTGAACCCTTTATTTGTAATTTGGATTAAAAAAAAATTTGTTCTATTAGCAATTTTTTTTCTGTGAGGAGTTTTATTTTTGGATTCAAATTTGTTCAGAATAAAAGGTTTACTTGTCAGCTTTTGATTTTCATTTTTAGTCCAGGCGAAACTAGCCATGTACATGAGCAGGAGAAATATGGTTGAAAGATTGTGAGGTGAAGATGTAGTAATACTGTTTTTAAATTGGGTGAAATCACGAGTGCTGATAGGTTTCTGTTATTTTTTAAATCTAAGAAGGATGTATTAACTAATAAAATGTTGTGGAAATGGAGCGCTGTTCTCTGTTGTTGAAGATGATTTGTTTTTTACACAGTTGGTGTAATTTTTTATTTTGTTTGTGTTATTTCTTTGGTACTTATGTGATATGAGGTATCACTGCAATAAGGTAATAAGTGTATCAATAAAGTGTGATGTATAGTAATAAAAGACGTTTAAAATTCAGTTCTGTGTGTGTACCTCAGTATCTCCTGTGTGTGTGTGTGTGTGTGTGTGTGTGTGTGTGTGTGTGTGTGTGTGTGTGTGTGTGTGTGTGTGTGTGTGTGTGTGTGTGTGTGTGTGTGTGTGTGTGTGTGTGTGTGTGTGTGTGTGTGTGTGTGTGTGTGTGTGTGTGTGTGTGTGTGTGTGTGTGTGTGTGTGTGTGTGTGTGTGTACCTCAGTATCTCCAGTGTACAGTGTGGATTCTGCAGTCCAGCAGAGAACAGCTTCACTCCTGAATCCTGCAGTTTATTGTTACTCAAGTCCAGTTCTCTCAGTCTGGAGGAATTTGAGCTGAGAACTGAGGACAGAATTCTACAGCAGTTCTCTGTCAGTTTGCACCCACATATCCTAGAATAAAATTGATGAAATATCAGGACACCACATCAACATATTTACAGGAGTACGGACATCTTTCTGGACTCCACAATCAGCTACAATTTATTATAAGACCATTAGGTAATGTACACAACATGCACATGAGAAAGCAGGCAGCAATACACCCTTATCTGTGTTCAAGTTTCCACAACAAACACTGCAGATGTGGCTCATGGCAATGTAGTAGCAGGGCTAAGCCTAAACAAATAATAATAATTAAAAAAAAATCATCATCATATCTGTAGTTAACAAATGTTTTAAAGATGATTTTGGACTGTTTTTGTTGTTGTTTATTCATTCACTTCAAACAAGCACATCAACATCCTAAAACAAGCCAATACCGGGCAGTGTACAAAAACGACAGAAAAGTGACGACATTAAGACAGGAAAAATCAACTACATGTATGAACACTCACATAAAATGATACCCACTGTACACATAGGCTCTGAGTTTACTGTTTGGAAAATAAAGAGATAGAGGGATGCACAAGTGTTATGGTTTTATAGGAGACTTTCTACGGCATCAACTGTCGTACACCAGTGTTTACCGTTAAATAAAAAAAAAAAAAACAATTTACCTGTTCCATGTAAATTGCATCTATAAAAGACAGAGTTGATGCTCTAAAATGGAGAGTAAGTGAGAAGGTTACCAGTGAACTGATGTCATTTTCTTGGGAGCAGTGAGCCTGGCAAGAACTATTCATTTTTTTATTTTAGAAATGTTAAACGCAGACAAATCATTTAGGTCCGGACCGATATGGTTGCAGGCACTGTCCCAGATATTCGATAGTTTGGACGCTACCTCAACCCAGAACTCAAAGGTAACCAGTGGACACTCCCAGAGGATATGGATAAAAGTTCAGAAGACCTTTGATAGGCATAAACTGCACATGGATTCACTTATGATATTAATTTGCTGGAGTTAAAGAGGAGTTAAGTATGTTCTGTGCAAATAGCTCAAATTAATCAACTGGGGTCAGGTATACAAGACGCATCTTGAATGCTAGAGCACACAGCATCCCAACTCTTCATCTGGACAATCTTGCCACCACATATGGTCCAGAGTATGTGGCAGATAAGAGACTTTTATTAAAAAACTGATACCATGTATAGATACCATGCCCTTGTTGTTCTGTGCAGTGAATAGTTTACAGATAGGATGAATGGGTAGCAGGTGTTGCAGGAACACGATCAAACTGATTCTTAATTTCGTTGAAGGTGCGCAGACCTTTGTCATCATATGATGACCTTTGATGACATGGGTAAATGTTGACCTGCTATGGCATTACTGCATGTCGCACCTTCTTTGGTACACATAGGATTACCACTCTTCCTTCAGCCTTGCCACCATGCCTAATGCAACCAAAACCATACAGGTCTCCCCAGTGTCTAAGGCTGTAGCAAGCCTCACTGGCACCATTAATGCATGCTCAGTGGCACTGATTCCATATGGCATAAGTCAGCTGTGGGGGTCATCATCCGGGTACCACTGCTCAACAACGTTTTGCTCCTTTAACCCCAAAATGTCTCCTGGTGGTGGTGGATGTCTCCCTGCCACCTCCTGCAACTAGACCTTGGGTTAGATGTTACTACACCAACACTTCTCCTTTCCCCTCACCCAGAGCCAAAAGCTGCTTTTCTCAGTCTCTTCAGCTAGGTCTTTCAGGGTCTTCTGCTAGTTTGCTCCAGTTACTCCCATATCCCTCAGAAGGCAAACAGTTCATGTTCCAACAAAGCCACAGCATCCGAATTCTACAGGGTAGATGATGGTTCTCCAGCCAGCCTCCTTATACTCAGTGATGAGATCGGAGTACTTCAGTTTCTTCCTCTCAAAGGTAGATTTTATTCCTTCCTCCATTGGGACAGTTAGCTTGAGGAGCACAGTCTTAGTACTACTGGACCATATCACTATATCAGAGCAGAGACTTGTACTGATGGTCTCACTAGGGAACTGAAGCCAAGATCAACAGCCACATTATTCTCTGATACAGAGTGATGTGGTAGGACCACAGCTTGAATCCTAACCCTAACCCTTTACTGGAAGCTGGCTTTGGTCAGTCCTAACCAGAATGTAAGAAAACTGTATCAGCAGGCACTTACCCCTGTGCTTACCAGAGAGCTCGGCCATGTATTTTCTCCCAAAGGGTTTTGATGAACTGTTTAGACAGCAGTGGGTTTTGCTCACCGCCCACGATAAAGTGGTGTTATCATTCCTAACTTTTTTCCTGAGCAACAGACTTTGGGGCTTGACCTTCATCCTTGCAAAGACATCAGTTCATCCATCCTTTTTAGCAGCCTAGCTGTACATTTTGTGCTTTTGACAGGAGGCTAGTAACACCATCCAGATGGCAATGTGACTCCTCCTACTTTCTGTCATGCTCCAATAAGTTTTACTTCAATGGTGGCCACAAACAAAATGGGGGAGGTTGAGCATCCCATGGCAATTCCTACCTCCAACTGCTGCCATCCAATAGTGAAATAGTGGAATCTACTGATTCTTGGAGTAACTGGAGACTAGGCTCCTGATCCACACACCCTGGGAAGCCTGGGACCCCTGCCTTCTGTCACTTGGTGTCAACATAGCCATTCTCTGTGAGGTAGTTGGTTATTTTCTGTGCCAAAAGAGAGAAGGTCTTTCCTTCAATGTTGGATCAAGGTGATACTCCTGAATTGGCTGATCACTCTTGAGTCCTTTTCCTTGGGGGTGAACACTGCCACTGCTCTTTGACACTCCTATGGGATGCATTGCTTTTTCCAAGTGGCTTGCATGAAGGTTCACTGCAGGGCATTTCTTATAGAACTTGTAGGACATCCCATTGGGGCCTGGAGCTGCTGATGATCTGACTTTGCTGAGCTTAGGGGACAAGGCACGTATCCTAGCAAACCTAATGGCTCATGCCATGCTGGGTCACTGTACTGCCTTCTGATGTACTCTTCCAGCTCACTGGCAATTTCAATGAAGTAGTTAATGACATTTGTTAGAAATTAGCTTATTAGACGTAACATAAAGTGACATAACATTCCAGAGGAATTCAGTCAATTCCATGTGATTCACCTCTTTGCATAACTTGGGCTGTGTCTTTTAGTTCCTCCAAGGAAATAACTCTATCTAAATCCCCTGAGTCCAGTCTAAATAGTCGAGGTTTAACATACTTAGAAAATTGATCAGAAAATATCATTTATCTCTTTAGGATCAGTATTAATGTTAGCATCTGGAATCTTAATGGTAGGAATGTCCACAAAATGCTTACTAGTTCTAATTTTCACAGCTAAGAGATGACTAGGTCTGGCACCTTGGAAACTGTAGTGCTGTCTAGTACTATCAATCTGAAATGATGTTTTAGAATATATATATATATTATATCTCTCTGTAGTGTCACTTGTTCTGAGAAGCCTTGTTGTAACTCTGAGTCTAGACTTTTATAATGTTCCACAAGCCTTTGTAGTTTAGCAGTCTTGGCTTTCTGCAGATTAGAACAGAAATGTGTGGTGTTACTCCTTGTGAAGCATTTTATTGCATCCCATAATATCCTATGGTCCTCCAACGAGCCATTGTTAAAGCTAATAAATTCCTTACTTTCATAAAGTGTGATTTATATGCTTGGGTTGTCAGCAAGGAGGAGTTAAACTTGATGGCCCAATTGGACAAGATGTTTAAGGAGGCAAAACAAAAAAAAAAACCCTTTGTAATCTGACAAATACTATGCACGAAACTGATGGTTGCTGTCCTCCGGTGTCCAGCGGAAAAGGAAAAAAAGAAAAAAGTGAATTCACTGCAATAAGAAGTATGAAAGAGAAAAGATTGTGTGTGTGTGTGTGTGTGTGTGTGTGTGTGTGTGTGTGTGTGTGTGTGTGTGTGTGTGTGTGTGTGTGTGTGTGTGTGTGTGTGTGTGTGTGTGTGTGTGAGTGTGTGTGTGTGTGTGTGTGTGTGTGTGTGTGTGTGTGTGAGTGAGAGAGAGAGAGAGAGAGAGTACCTCAGTATCTCAAGTGTACAGTGTGGATTCTCCAGTCCAGCAGAGAGCAGCTTCACTCCTGAATCCTGCAGTTTATTGTAACTCAAGTCCAGTTCTCTCAGACTAGAGGAGTTTGAGCTGAGAACTAGGGATAGAACTCTACAGCTTTCCTCTGTCAGATTACACTTAGACAGACTGGAAGAGAGATGAAATGCTTGATTTAGTTATCTGATTGTGTTTCCATCAATTGGGAAAAAAACTTGAACACAAGGTTCTAATGTCAGGATAAAAATGTAAAATGAATAGCCTGTGTATAAACTCAAACTTCTCTTGAACAGATCAATGTGTCTCAGCTCACATGAGACATTGTATTTATCTTTCTGAAACAAGATAACAGAGATGGTGTGTTCATTTTCTTTGGTTCTTAAACTTATTATTTTGACCTACAGATACAATCATATAACACCCCCAATACACACACACACACACACACACACACACACACACACACACACACACACACACACACACACACACACACACACACACACACACACACACACACACACACACACACACACACACACACACACTGCAGCTGCTCAGCTTCTAAGACGAAAAAAGAGAGACCATATTACTCCTATTGTGCAGGAACTGCACTGGTTACCTGTGATATACAGAATCATTTTTAAAGTGTTCCTATTATCTTTCAAAACTCTTAATGGCATTGCACCTGTGTATTTAGCATAATGCTAATTACATTGTTATCATTATCATCATCATCATCATCATTTATTAGCATACTTTGTGTATGTGTGTGTGTGTGTGTGTGTGTGTGTGTGTGTGTGTGTGTGTGTGTGTGTGTGTGTGTGTGTGTGTGTGTGTGTGTGTGTGTGTACCTGAGTGTCTCAAGTGTACAGTGTGGATTCTCCAGTCCAGCAGAGAGCAGCTTCACTCCTGAATCCTGCAGTTTATTGTAACTCAGGTCGAGTTCTCTCAGACTGGAGGATTTTAAGCTGAGAACTGAGGACAGAACTCTACAGCTTTCCTCTGTCAGATTACACACACGCAGTCTGGAAGAGAAATGATGAAATATTAGAACACTGATCTCAAACTTATAAACACAGCCAAATGCAGCTAAAGTTTTGTGTGTCAATTATGTATGTAACCCTGGTTCCCTGAGTAGGGAACGAGATGTTGTGTCAGTAGCTAACGCTATGAGAACACTCTCCAGGTGTGACAATTGTCTGAAGCCCATATAGAATCTTGCCAATTCATTGGCTGATGGTGCTCGCATTGCCCTCAGAGACATAGTGTAACTGATGCTTCAAAAGGAAGCACCTGTGCAATCTCCCTTCAGATTTCTGCAACAGAAGCCATACGCAGTAACTAAGGAATATAGCAAGTTACACAGGCTCTTGTTCCCTACTCAAGGAACCAGGGTTACATATGTAACGAAGATGTACCATGTCATAGGTTCACTTGACACTGCATCTCTAGCTGACACTATGGGAACACTATACCACAGCACCATAATACTAAGTGACTGCCAGTTTGTCAGCCTGTGAAAACATACCCAGAATGAAAAGGTAAACATAAGACCGACACCTGCTCAGGCAGATAAAACCTGGGAACCTGAATCATGTCAATGTACAGATGATAAAATCTGATGAAAGTGTGCAGAGAGGCCCAGCCTGCTGAAACACAAATATCATCCAAACATGCTCCCTTGGAGTGTGAAAGCCAAGACGCACAGATAATCCACGTGCTTCATGAGCAATCGCATGTGGAAAGAAATCGCATACCTTACCCATGCGACATCCGCTGCTTAGTGCCTTTATTGTGACTACCAAAACAAACAAACAATTGATCAGATTTACATCACTGGCTTAACACTACAAGGCTCTCACAGGACAGTATTTATACAATCGCTCACTCTTCAGCGAATGAAAGGGTGGAGGAGAGAATGATTGAAACCTGAGACCAAAAACAGTAGAAGCAACATTGGGTAAAAAGCCTAGCCTTGGTTGCAACAACACTTTCACCAGATTGGGAGCAAAATCCATGCAGGATGGGCTTACCGACAAAGCCTGTAAATCCTTTTAAGAGATGTCAAGGCCAAAAATATAACCATCTTAATTGGCAGAAATTTCTCTGAGGCTGCCACTAGTGGCTCATATTGACAGCCCATCAAACCTCCTAAGACGATCAATAAGTCCCAAGTTGGAACACAAGCAGGACGGAAAGGTCTCAACTGTCTTGTTCCACACATGAAATGGGAAACAAGTGAATGCCTCTCTAAAGAAATGCCACAAATCTGTGAATGTTCAGCAGCAATCACTGCAATATACACTTTGAGTATAGCTGGGGCTGCACCTGCAGAAAAACACTAGGAATTCCAGCAGTGAAGCAACATGGCAGTGAACAGGATCCAAATCACGCGCTCTGCACCATGACACAGTCACCATTTAAGGGCATAGAGCCTCCTAGTGCATTCAGCATGGTCTCCACAATTTCAGACGAAAGACCAGTCCTCAAAAAGAGCCTTGTTCAAAGGCCAAACCCAAAGTTTCCACATTTCTGGCCACAATTTCCTGGGCCTGGGAAAGTAGATCCAGTCTCATTTGGATCTCCCAATGAGGTTCCTCTCGGAGAGACAGAAGATGCGAGAACCAACGGTGAGTTGGCCAAAGCAGAGCTTTTAACAAAAGGTGCACTCTGTCCTCCAGTACCCAGAGAACAATGTGTCATGCTAACCTCATCAAGGGATGCGAAAGGATCCCCCCTTGCAAATTGTTGTACGAGACCACAGACAGGCATCTTGAAGGTCTGGAAGGCAATGGATCACTGCCAGAAAAACTGGCAACAGCTCCAGGAAATTTATGTGAGATAAGCGCCATTCCAAATTCCATTGGCTAGGCGACCTTTGCGGACCGCGCATCAACCTATTGAAGCAGCATCTATTGTGATTGTTTGCAATAACACATCTCACCCAAAGGAATACACTGAGTCAAAAACTGGGGTTGTTTCTAGGGCTCTAGAGTCCAGTAACACCGATGTGTACTCTTAATGTGCGGTGAGGATGCC
Source organism: Ictalurus punctatus (assembly GCF_001660625.3). Lineage (NCBI taxonomy): Eukaryota > Metazoa > Chordata > Actinopteri > Siluriformes > Ictaluridae > Ictalurus > Ictalurus punctatus. The sequence goes on from NC_030425.2 coordinate 597,781, forward strand.
AAAAGGTATCGTCACTCCATGAGGTATGCCAAACTCCATGGCTGTCGACCCACTATTGAAACGGCCACATGTGAAGCAATCCCAGCAGAACAATAAAGAAAATGTTTGATTGGTCCAAACAAGGTAGGTGTGAAAGTGTCATTCTCTCTCACATGTGTCCCTCAGTGCAGACATAATGTGTTAGTGTAAAACGTAAAACAATCTTCTGTGAAAGTACCAGAGGTTTGTTTAAAGATTATTTGAGTAACAATTACAAACATGAATCCAAACAGTGCAGTTCAGTGTTGCATTAAAATAATAAACAATACAGTAATACATTTATAAATAAAAATACTCACTCAGCTTTCCTGGAGGCTTTGACCACTGGCAGCAGCCTCAGAAGACATTCATCTGATGGTTCATATTTACTCAAATTAAACACATCCATCTCCTGATCTGAGTTCAGTAACACAAACACCAGAGCTGACCACTGAGCAGGAGAGAGTCTGGTTCCACTGAGGCACCTGTGATCTTTTTTGTTCAGGTAAGTTTGTACTTCCTGCACCAGAGAATGATCATTCAGTTCATTCAGACAGTGGAACAGATTGATGGATTTCTCTGGAGATGGATTCTCCCTGATCTTCTCCTTGATGTACTCGACTGTTTCCTGTTTGCTGTGAGAGCTGCTTCCTGTCTGGGGCATTAAGCCTCGTAAGAGAGTCTGATTGGACTCCAGTGAGAGACCCAGAAGGAAGCGGAGGAACAGGTCCAGGTGTCCATTCTCACTCTGTAAGGCCTTGTCCAATGCACTCCTGTGGAAATCAGACATGTTTGGATTTCTCAAGAACTTTAAAATTCTAGCGTTTTGCTCCATTAACACATTTCTCTTTTTGAAGATGAAAGACAGAAAGACATATAATGCAGCCAGAAACTCCTGAACACTCAGATGTACAAAGCTGAACACCTTCCCCAGGTGAAGCCCAAACTCCTCTCTGAAGATTTGGGTACACACTCCTGAGTACACTGACACTTCTCTCACATCAATGCCACACTCTCTCAGGTCTCCCTCATAGAAAATCAGGTTTCCTTTCTCCAGCTGTTGGAAAGCCAGTTTTCCCAGTGCCAGGATACTCTCTCTGGTCTGCCGAGGATCAGTATCATATTTCTGATGGTACTTTTGTTCCTTGTGTTTGATCTGAAATATCAGGAAGTGTGTGAACATTTGAGTCAGAGTCTTGGGGATCTCTTCACTTTCTGCTTCACCCAACATTCTCTCTAGAACAGTGGCTGAAATCCAGCAGAAGACTGGGATGTGGCACATTATGTGGAGGCTTCTTGAAGACTTTGTGTGCGAGATGATTTTATTGGCCAGGCTCTGATCACTGATCCTCTTCTTGAAGTACTCCTCTTTCTGAGGATCGCTGAACCCTCGTACCTCTGTTACCTGGTCTACACACTCAGGAGGGATCTGGTTGGCTGCTCCTGGTCGAGAAGTTATCCAGAGGAGAGCAGAGGGAAGAAGATTCCCCTTGATGAGGTTCGTCAGCAGCACATCCACTGAGGCTGACTCTGTCACATCACACAATCTCGCATTTTTCTGGAAATTTAGAGGAAGTCGACACTCATCCAGACCATCAAAGATCAACACCACTTTGTGAGAGTCATAGTCTATTAATTGTAGCTTTTTCATTTCTGGGAAAAAGTGATGAAGAAGATTCACCAGACTGAGATTTTCCTGCTTCATCAGATTCAGCTCTCTAAAGGGAAGTGGGAACATGAAGGCGATGTCCTGATTTGCTTTTCCTTCAGCCCAGTCCAGAATGAACTTCTGCACAGAGACTGTTTTTCCAATTCCAGCAACCCCTTTAGTCAGAACACTTCTGATGGACTTGTCTTTGAAGAGGTCATTACATTTGATGGGTGTCTCCTGTGTTGCTGGTCTCCTGGAAGCTGTCTCAATCTGTCTCACCTCATGTTCATTATTGACGTCTCCACTCCAACCTTCTGTGATGTAGAGCTCTGTGTAGATCTCATTCAGAAGTGCTGAGCTTCCATGCTGTGAGATTCCTTCATTAATTCTTTTAAACTTCTCTCTTAGGCAGGATTTCAACGTCAGCTGATACACAGAGACCACAGATTCTAATAAACAAAGTTATAACATGTTTTAATGCAAAATCACTGAACACAATTAAAAATGTAAAATTCTTTCAATTGCTGCAGTTCATTCTTGATTCATATACTAAATATTATTGAAGGAACAGGACCATTGTACAGAGTAACCACCAGCTGGACCAAGAACATAACAGAAAAGCAGCAGACGATACTAAAATCAAACTTCAAACTAAAAGTGTTCCTATCTAAAACTATTTCCTCTCTCTAAAGTGAACCTAATGGAATAAAGCCATGACTCAGAGCTCTTACTGTTCTGCAGGGTGTTAGCAAGTTCTGTGTGGTTCATGTTCTTTAGGACATGCAGTGTGATCTTCAGTGCTCCCTCTCTGACACTGTGCAGATCCTCCTCATCCTCCACCTCCCTCTCAGTGCATACTGGGTAATCTGGACTCAGGAGCTTCCTAAACCTCTTCAGCTCATTCTTTATCAGAGTGATGACTGTGTGTTCCAGCGCCTGGTTTGAAACACACAGGAACAGATCTAAATATTATAATGTTACACAGTGAAAAATTGTATTTCTATTATGACAGTTACAACCAAAATTCTGTCTAATTGTCATGTAATGGAGGATCAGACAGAAGCAAATGAACATTCTCTTTTAAAGGGTGGTGTGCGTGGGTGTGTGATTGGCAACTGGTGTGTGTGTGTGTGAGAATGTGTGTGCGTGATTAGTAGTCTGGAGAAGGTGAACGTTTCTATGTGTTGGTTTGGGAGTTGTAGGCTGATGTGTATTATGGAAAACGGAGTCCCTGTTTGCTGTGATATGACATGAAAATCTCTACATAGAATGGGGTCAAGAATGTCATGTGCCAGGACCCACCATTGTTCCTCCAGACTTTATCCCTCCCATTCGGCAAGATATTCCAACTTCCCTTTTCTTCTCCTTCAATATCCAACAGAGCGGGAGGACCACTCAGTGGAAAACTCATGTGGCTACTGGACAGGGACAACTGGTTTGAAGTGAGAGACATGGAAGCTATGTGACTGTGATGAGGTAAGTCCAGCTTGTAGGTAACTTCATTTATCTGTTTTAGGATCTTGAATGGGCCAATGTACCTGGGGCTGAGTTTTTTGTATGAGAGAGGTTATCTTAGGTCTCTGGTAACAAGCCCGACTCTGCCACCTGGTTGGTAGTGGGGATGTTCACTGCACCACCTATTGGCATTCTTCTTGTAGGGCACTCTCCCAAACTTTTTCACTTCGCCTAAACCACTGGTCCATGGTCAGTGAGTCAGTGGGGTTGGAATTCCATGGCTCATTCCATGGGTCACAAGGTAGTCCGATAGCCTAGCACCCACTGATAGGGGGTGAGATGAGTGACAGAACGGTGCAAGGAGTTCTGGGCATACTCGACCCAAGGTATAAATTGAGACCAATGCTCAGGGTTAGCTGCGCAGGAGGTGCGGAGAAAATGGCAGACTTCCTGGTTGGCTCATTCCACTTGGCTGTTGGCCTGCAGGTGGTAGCCTGAGGTGAGATTGACTGTCACCCCCAGCTTCTCCATAAAGCTAGACCATACCCAGGAAGTGAACTGTGGACCCCTGTCACTGACAATCTCTTCTGGAATTCCAAAGCATCTGAACACATGATTAAAGAGCAGTTCGGCCATAGTGAAAGCTGATGGAATGTTCAGAAGTGGAACCAAACACAGAGATTTGGAGAATCAGTCAGTGACCACTAGTATGGCCGTGTTTCCTTGAGATTCTGGTAAGTCTGTGAGGAAATCTATGTGATGTGTAACCTGGGCCATTTGGGTATGGGTAGAGGGAAGAGTTTGCCAGCTGGTAAAGTTTGGGGTGCCTTTGCCAGGACACATGTTGAGCAAGAAGCCACTGCACAATGTACATCTCCAAACATATGTGGCCACTGCTTTTACCGTAGCAGATGATATGTGCATTGGGTGCCTGGGTGACCCGTGGTGAAAGCCAAGTAAGTGAGTTCTGCTCTGCATCGCTCAGGGATGAACAGTTATTGGGGAACATGAAGGAAGAATTTGTTGACTGAATGTGAAGCTCACTACACATGAACGGGGAAGAATGAATTCTTCCTTGCTCCCCTGGGGTTCTGTAGTGTGAATGCAGGAGAGAGCATCTGCTTTGGTGTTCTTGGAAGAATAGGGACCAATGGGCTTGTCATGAATTCAGATGCTTGGCTGTGCGTAGATATTCAAGGGTCTTGTGATCCATGAAAATGATGAATGGATAGGTGGCACCCTCAAGTGCTCAGTGGGCACAGTTTCTTTGAGAAGAAAGCAACAGGGTGGAGCTTGGGGATGTTCCTGAACCTTTTTGATGAAATAGCTCCTACTCCTGTTTCAGAGGCATCTACCTCAACAATGACAGGCTTAGAGGGGTCAGGGTTGAGGATGGGAGCCATGGTAAACACAGTTTGGAGTTGTGGGAGGGCCGGTTTGGCTGCTGGGTTCCAGACCAGGCATTTGGGAAGCAGGGATGTGAAGGAGTGTGCTATGGAGCTAAATCTTTGGATGAAACATTGATAGAACTTGGTAAAGCCAGAAATCACTGCAGATCCTTGACTGTTCGAAATGTGGGCCAGTCCACCCCAGCAGTTACTTTAGTTTGGTCCATTTGTGACTCCCTCTGAGCTTATAATGTATTCCAGGGAGGAGATGTTGATGTGTGTTGATCAGGATGTCGTCAACATATGTGATGACGTGTTTTCCCATGTCCCTTAATACATCATTGATAAAGCACTAGAACATCAAGGGGACATTAGAGAGCCCACATGGCATAACCAGATACTCATAGTGTCTCGAAGGTGGTAATAATGCATTTTATTTGTTTAACGCGCCTTTTAAATCACTCAAGGTCACTATACATCAAGAATAAGAAGTAGCAATAATGACAATGTCAAAGTAGTAAATAACAATAAATAACAATGCCAAAAACCATAAAAGTGGAAAGCAACAATTACAAACATGACAACTGTAAGAATAACAAAACCAAAAGTGCTAGATTTGAGTGCAGACAGTAATCATGAAGGATACTGAAGCCTGTCTTCCACTCATCCCCCTCTCTGATCTGAACCAGGTTGCAGGCACTATAATGGTCTAGCTTGGTAAAAGGTTTAGCTGATCTGAGCTGTTCTAAGGCTCCAGGAACTAGTCAGAGGATACTGGTAATTAACTGAACACTGACTGAGGCCCCGGTAATCGATACATGGTCTGAGGATGCCACCTTTTTTCTCCACAAGAAAGAAGTCAGCAAATGCAGGAGATGTGGATGGTCTCATACAACCTTGCTGGAGAGCCTCCTGAATATATTCCTCCATAGCTCGTTCTTCTGCCATGGATAGTGGATAAACCTGGCGGTGAGGTGGACTGGTTCCAGAAAGCAGCTCAATGGCACAGTCGTAACGGACGATGTGATGGTAGCCCGCTGGCCTTCTCTTTGCTGAACACCTCCTTTAGATCCTGATTCTTGGGTGGATTCTGGATTTAAACCTGGTTGTCAGGACTCTCGACAGACATGACAGCCAGAGAAATCATTGAGATTTTGAGACAGTGGGCGTGGCAGTACAGGGATCAGCAATTGAGTTGCCTGTTGGATCAGGAAATTAGTTCCAGCCATGGGAGGCCCAAGATGATCAGATGTTTGGCAGAGCTGGTTGACAGTGTCTTGATCAATGAAGTCAATTAAAGCTGTCAGAACAGAAAGCATGCCGGAGTATTCGATCAGTAAGTCCTCGATCAGTCTATCCACAGTAAAAGCATCAGAACTCTCTGCGCTGCCTCTCCCTTTCCTCTTTGGTGTGCCGAGTACATCCCAGCTACATGGGCTCGGAAGTGTTGTTGGTGTTAGCTGGAACTCCCTCTGCCTGTAGTGAGCTGCGTAGCAACCAGGGTTGCCTGGGAAAGACGGTTGACTTGGGTATTAAGTTTGATGAGCTATTGGTGATGTTCCCCCATAAGCTGCTCGTGGGCACTAACAGCTTGTTGCCAGTTGCAAGGACCTGCTTCCAACATGTATGGGCAAAGCATTCTGTCATGTAATGGAGGATCAGACGGAGGCAAATTCAGATAAGGTAGCTTTAATGAGTAACTAACGATCCAAAACATAAAGCAAAGATCAAAAACGCTAGTCAGGCAAGGGTCAGGCGATCTTAGAGTGGAACAGGATATGCAGAAAATTGGGGTCAAGGACAAAAAGCAGAATCAAAACCAGAGAATCAATGACAATAAATGGCTTGGCATAGACAGAGACAAATGCAACTGAGCATATACTTTGCAAAGTCTGTATGGACAAACAGTCTCTTTTAAAGGGTGGTGTGTGTGGGTGTGTGTTTGGCAATACTTGTGTATGATTAGTATTCTGGAGAAGGCCAACATGTCTGTGTGTTGGTTTGGGAGTTGTGGGAGTTGTGTTTGGGAGTGGTGGCCATGTTTGTAGGCTGAGGTGTATTGTGGGAAATGGAGTCCTTGGTTTGCTGTGATATGACACTGATTACCCATAATGTCATTATCTTAATTAACAAACCTGCAACCTACTCTCACACAAGTTGCAAACTTTTTTTTTTTAAAATCACACCGTAAATATGGAGTCCAACTGATTTCTGCTGATGCTTGATTTCTTCTTTTGTGGTCTGTGAACAAACAAAACACATGATGTAATGGTTTGATGACTATTTGTATTCATAGCTGCAAAACACACACTAATAAATACAGAGACAGATATTTAACACTATTCTCTTAACACAAATCACTTTTTTCAGGATTTCCTCACTGAGACTAACATATTTAATAACAAATGTTTGAATGAATAAAATAGTTATATTGCCATTAATTTCTCAGGTGTAAATTCTTCTGTAGCATCACAGACCCTCCAGCTCAGTGAATGAAAGTTAAACTGAGCTCTTAAAGCAGTTTTTCTCACTGCCAGTCTGAGAAATGCAGCACTGCACAGTTTAGTGTTTTACTGCTGCAACACCTGATAAAGCTCATAAAGAGGCCTGAGTTAGATCAAGTGGAACACTGCCATAAAACACCATATTATACTGACCTCACATCAGTAGGACTGTCTCTGTCTCTGAAGTTAAATGGCTCTTCCATTGACCAGTCACTCTTCATGGACACACAGCTGGGTTCTGGTGAGTCTGATCTCTTTCCCTCCATCATTCTAGAATTAAACAGAAATATCAGCAATAATTAATACTCTGCTGTCTCAGCACTGTTACACAATGTGTTCATCATTAAACACCAATAATTCCATCTTTTCAATTCAGCTCCAGTCTGCACACTTATTCAAACAGGAGACACGCCTCATACCTCAGGAATTACGCTGATGTCAGGAGTCCCAACCACAGATAACTGACTCAGCTGACTCAGCTGTTTTTAATATGGGGATGTGTTTGTGTTATTATTTCGTTTGTGTAAACAGATTGTTAGAAAAGCACGATGTTTGAATGTGTACATATATGAGTAGAATATTTGTTTTGTGAAATAAATGAAAACAATGGTTGATCATGTTTTTAGGGATCCCGGTTTACCTTTGAATAAAAAGTTTAGGAGGTAAAGCGTCTTTTTAAAAAAAAAAAGAATCTGTTTAAAAGAATCGTTTGTATTACATACATTCTAAACACAAACCTTTAGGATGTAAAAATGATTAAAAGAGCTGTTTAAAAAGAATCCGTATTACTAGGCTTCCCAAAACACATAAAAACTTTAGGAGGTAAAAATGGTTAAAAGAGATGTTTAAAAAGAATAGCGCATATTACACGACTTCTAAACAAAGATCCTTACGAGGTAAAAATGTTAAAGTGTTGGCTAAAAGAATCGCCATAAACAAATTTGTAAAACAAATATTCTACTCATATATGTACACATTCAAACATCATGCTTTTCTAACAATGTGTTTACACAAACGAAATAACGCCACATAGTAACACAAACACATCCCCATATTAAAAACATTATTTCTTTTCAGATGTATTTCACCCCACCAAAAACCAAACTCATTAACATAAACACCTTTTGTTGGGAGGGGGGCTATTCCCCCCCCCACACACCTCTCCACAACACCCTCAGACACAAAGGAGCCAGGATGACCAGCTGATACACTTGATAGGGTTATCAAGCACAGAGCGTCATAAATTATTAAACACACTACTTTGATTGACAGTTTGACAGAAAGTATATGATATAACTACTTATATTCAGTGCTATTAAACACCTTAAACCAAAGTTTAGTTCCTCTGTTAACTAGTGAGTGTTTAGAGATACAGATCTGTCCCATGAGACGGTGTGTATTTATTGCTGGTGAATGGAAAAGTAACTCACCTCTCGTCTTTCTTTAAGTCCTGTTTTCCAGACACACTCATGTTGGAGGTCATGTCTCCTTCACTTGATTACTGCAGGACACACGTTTACTTCACTCCAAAGCTCTTTAGTGTGTTTATATATTATATCTTTATATTTTTATATACTCACTGTGTTTTTACTCCTGAAAAGTTTTATTTTCCCCTCATCACAAAATGGAGCTGCTGAGTTTCACCTTCACTGACGCTGTCTATCTGGTTTATTCTGCAGAGCACAAAGGGCAGTGAGGTAGGGTAATAAACACACACACACACACACACACATACACACAAAATGTATCGTCATCAGACAGCACTAAGCCTGCAAAAAAACAAAATTTAAAACCTGAAAACAGGTGCAAATACTGGGAATACAGAATAAAAGTGTGTTAAAGTGTGGTATAAGTTGTGCACAAATAACTGTCAGTGCTCGATATAAAACCATTTTAAAAATGTAAAATAAAAAGAAATGCTGGAAACACTAGGTTTTTACAGTCAAATAACATTTTCTGTATCCTGATGTTAGTTTTTATGTGAATAATTAATGTTGTTTAGAATAAAAGTGATAATGAGGCTGATATAAACACATTGGTCAGATGAATAACTTAGCTAATGTGATAACTCTTACACAGCTTATGAGTTCTAATTGACAACTTTTTTCTAATTGACCTCTGGGTGTTTGTCACGCATCCCTCTGAAACATTTCCATTTTGTTGTAAACCATTTCTTTTGTATTTTCAGCTTTGTGTGCGTTTTCTCTGTTATCAGACATTAGGACAATAAACTAACTAATCTAAAGCCACATGAGCTTTACATGTGGATTTCGGGACTTTACAGTGGGCAGTCACATGACTGCATCTATGTGAGTTCATGCCCCGCCCACTGTCAACATTTCAACCAATCAACACAAGAGTGGCATGTAGCTGAGCAAATCAAAACACCTGCTTCAACTGAACCTAGAGCCAGAAAACAGAAGAATTTCTACACAGGTTGTGATGAATTTGGCGTTATTGTTGTAATAATTTATCACCTGCACTATGTTATGATTATATGTGATACTGTATATCGAGGTATGATCAGTATCTCTGGATCAGTAGCCACACCTGATGCAGAAATGACATGGCCAAAATACTTAACTTTTTCATGTAAAAGAAATACTTTATTACAGCCTAAGTGTTAAGATATGTTGTTGTAATGTTTTCAATACCATCTCGAAATGCAGATGCTGATGGGACTCAAAGGAATTTGAAAAATTCATACATTAAAAGAGACTGGTGTGATACAGCAATAGAGACTGTAAATGCTCCTTTCCAAAAACGCATTCCATTAAATGCTGAAACATTGGAGCATTACATAATCCAAAAGGCATATGATTAAATTCAAAAAGCACAAATGGAGTAAAAAAAGCAGTTTTAGATTTATCCTGTTCGTCATAAGAACTTAATTTTATCCACTAGCCAAGTCAGGGGTTGAAAAAAACTTGGTACCAGCCAGAGCATCCAAAGACTGCTTTAAGCATCCTTTCTATTCCCGGCATTTAACTGTTGCTAAGCAACACAAAATCGAATATTACCAACCTTTTTCTGAACAACAACTATAGGAGATGAAAAGGGGCGACAGCTTGCTTGAAAGGCATATTTCTTTAAAAACTTTAATACGTGCTTTAAATTCAGTCCCCTCTAAAAGTAATGGAACAACAAAGCCAATTCTATTGCTTTTGCTATACATTGAAGATTTTGGGTTTGAGATCAAAATATGAATATGAGACAATAGGTCACAATTTCAGCTTTCATTTTGTCATATTTACATCTAGATCTGTTAAACAACTTAGAACATGGCACCTTTTGTGTCAGACCAACCCATTTTTAGTCAAGCAAATGGAAGTAATAGAAGTCTTAAAGTAAATAACATTTAATATTTGGTTGCATATCTCTTGTTTGAAATATTTGCATCAAGCCAGTGACCCACTGACATCACCAAACTTTAGCATTTTACAGGCTTTTTACATAGCCTATATCAGTAGTTGTTTGTTTTTTTGGGGCGGTATTCCTCCTTCCAGTCTCCTCTTCACGAGGTCAAATGCATGCTCAACTGGGTTAAGGTTTGGGTTAAGTATCCATTCTTCCTCCACACATTGGCCTATGAGGGACAACCTATTTAAATTTTGGGCCAAGTGTTCTGCAGCGCCATTGGAAGCAGAGTGGTAAACAGATTCTAATGTGCTTTATGCCATTATTTACTTATTATTATTATTATTATTATTATTATTATTATTATTATTTACATTATTTACTTTTCCTTATTTGCATTTACTCTGAAACTCACTTTCCATGAATTGAGGTCCATTATCTGATAAGATTTCATCTGGAAGACTCCAAGTAGTGAAGTAACCCCTTACCACTTCTATAGTTTTCTCAGCTGTGGTACTGGACATGAGTGCTACCTCAGGCCAGCATGAGTAGCTATCAGTGACCACAAGGAAATTGTACTTCCCTCTTTGTGCAAAATCAGGGTGGATTCTTTTTTTAAGTGGCCTATTAGGCCAATTCCAATTATGCACAGAAGCTGTAGCTGGCTGATACCTATCCAACTGGCATGTTGAATACTACTGACAAGTGCTTCTATGTCCCAATCAAGATTAGGCCACCAAAAGTGTCTACAAGCTAGGGCCTTCATCTTTACCATCCCCAGATTATTTTCATGCAACTCTTTTAGCATCTGTGGTCTTAGCCCTAGAGGTATAAATTACTCTGGCCCCCCAAATTAGACACTCAGTGTCCACCATCAGTTCTGTGTTTCTCATCAGGTAAGGTTTTACATCAGTCACATGTTTTGGCCACTCATTTAACGTAAACTACTGTATTGCATCCGATTTTAGTCCGTTTTGAAATCTTGTGAGATGAAAGATAAAAGACAAGATTCCAGTTGATTGTGCCAGTTAACTAGCAACAGATAATATCAGATGTCTTCACATAATCAACGCTTGTGATGCTAATCAGTATGGGTAGGAGGCACTAATGGGACAACAAAATGTCACAAAATTCAATGTGTACTTATATGAGCATAAATTCATGTTTTCCACTGATCACAGGCCTCTTGTTAAAATCTTTGGACCTAAAATTCAATTCAATTCAATTCAATTCAATTTTTTTTGTATAGTGCTTTTTACAATAGACATTGTCTCAAAGCAGCTTTACTTGTCTTTACTTACTTTTTTACTTACTAAAATCTTGTCTTTTATCAGAAGTAAGGAAATTTGGGCTGTATTATTGTCCCTTTAAAATGCTTTTTTCAATGGATTAGTTAATAATATTGGTGAGAAATGAGCCTATCTGATCCCAGAAGGTAACATAAAACCCTGGAGGAATTCTGTCAGTTCCAGATGATTTACCTCTTTGCATATCAAGTGCTGCCTATTTTAATTTCTCCAAGGAAATAGGGTTGTTCACATTTCGAGTCCAAGCTAGATAGTTGAGGAGGTTTTACAATTTACTTAGAAAATTGTCACATCTGTTCTGATCTGGAATAAAAAGATCAGAAACCATCATTTATCTCTTTAGGATCCAGGGCAATATTAACATTTGGAGTCTTAATGGCAGGAATGTCTACAATACATCCAAAAATATCCTTGGGTCCTCCACCTACCCATTGTTAGTCAATAAATTCCTCAAATTCTGTCAAATTCTTGTGCTATATTGTACATTACATGTACTTAAAGGTTTACAGTTATGGTTTTTAAAGAACTCTAAATATCTTAAATAGTCTAACCTAGATACAGTGATGCCTGTTACTTTGTAGTTCCACTCTTTCACTTGTTTTATCACATGAGATTACTTACACTCATATACATGTTTACTGCAATTAGCTTGTGTGAGAATGCAGAATAATGAAGTACTGGCATGCTGTGAACTGATCTCCAGAGGAGAACATTATTAATTTCCTAACATTGTTATAATGATTATTAGCAGGAAGGCAGGCAGACTTTTATTTCATGCTTCTATTCTTCATGACACTCTCTGTGATGAAAAATCAGTACAATCTGATACAACATTTCAGCTGCTTCTACATTCTTCAGCTTCAGGTGGTTGTTGTAGTCATGTACAAGAAGTGATGTCCTGCTCAGTGATGGCCAGGGGGGCCATTAGGTTTTCTGGGCCCCCTGGCTAATTTTACTCCGGGCCCCAAGCCCCCACCCCCAATTATCTTTTCTTACTGTCACGTGTAAAAACAATCATTATCAATAAGCATAACAATTACTGCATATTCAATAAGAGACTATAAAGAACTGAATTTGAACAGTTTATTAAATTAGCTGAAATTATGCATTTATAACTATTTACAAATAACTATATATACACAGTACGAGTAATTAACACCATTGTTCTCTCGTTTGTTCATTCTCTCTCTCTCTCTCTCTCTCTCTCTCTCTCTCTCTCTCTCTCTCTCTCTCTCTCTCTCTCTCTCACACACACACACACACACACACAAACTATAGAAACTCTGTCTGGATGTCTTTATAAGCTGTCGACTTGTAATTTCTTATTCCCTAAGAACAATGAACTTTACTATTATTATTATTATTATTATTATTATTATTAATTGAGTGAATAATAAGTTTCACACACCAGCAGCTTCTGGAAAGAAATGCGGAAATTAGCTAAAACAGTTACAGGCTCATTGAATCAGTGAATTGAACTCAAGAATCAAATCAGTTCGATTCATGAATGACTCATTCAGACTGGTTTTATCAATGGGATTCTCCAATTCATTGAAATGAACCGGCTTAAACAAACGATTCACTCACGAATCGGACATCATTACGCCACTTCTCCCATAAACTCACTCGGGACAATTAAAGCAGATTTATATGATTACATTAAATTTCGAATGATTCCTCACAGAAAGCTGTTGCAAGGCTTCGGAAAGCTGAATATAAACAACGCAAGACTAGTTTTATTGTCGCTCTGTGCTTTCTGTACTTTTTGAAGCCCTTTTTCTATTTTATGTTAATTATAACAGCTTCATACAGGCTAGCTTCAGAATCATAGCACAAAACAGGGAACGTAAATAACCTTATATTTTGAAAAACTGGGTGACTAGCTGTCTTCCCAGTCTTACTCTGTCCTCCTTTTCATGTTTTCTTTCCTCTTTTGGTATCCCAATTTTGACTGCGCCATCTCTTGCCATCTACCTGATGCATCTAACGACCCACAACTGTGAAGTGCCACATTTCTGAATACACACTCTGAAGGTATTCATTGTAGCCTGCTTCTTAATAGATTATTGTGCAAAGAGGCCATTTAAATACCAAAATCATACAGGAAAGTATGGGGTTCTGCTGGGACCTCTGTCTGACCAGGGCCCTTAGAATCGTCCTAATATCCCCCTGTTACGGCACCCCTGGTGATGGCAGCTTACATTTTGGACCCATGACAATTTATTGTAGAATCCAATAATGTGTATGTTTTTGTGCTGAAATAAGGTAGCAGTGCTGGAACCATTCTGTACTTTATCACCAGAAAATATCTAGTTATTGTTCAGCAACAACTGTTCAAGTCTGGGACAAGAACCCTGCTCGTCTGGACCCAAGGAACCGGTCAGAAGATGAGGTCAATTTATCACTATAACAACAAATCAATCGACCATAGTTAGAACAAAGATTAGAAAACAAAGAACAGAGTTTTGAAAATTATATTATAGAAAAAATTTAATCAGTATCAAAACTGTGAATCAATCATCTGTGGTGCAACAAATGTTAGGTAAAAATAAGGAGGTAAAAATAAGCTATAAACAGCTATAACACATGGATGTGTGTTTGTGTAATCAATGTGATGATATCTCTGTGTTGTTTGTAGACGCTGAAGGATTTGACTTTGGATTGTAAAATATGTTATTAAAGCCTGAAGTAACTTGTAGCTAAGAGGATTAAAGGATGTGATCAGTCACATTTATTGTTATGGAACTTCTGCATCTGAATATGAACGATTCAGCTCCCAAAATGCTGGAAATGTGGGACAGTTTCTAATGCTTCACCAAAACTGCTTAATCCTGGAAAATAGGTTTGAGGTGAGACTCCTGTCATACACCAGTCCTGGTGAGGAAATACGACTAAATGCTGTAAGAAAGAGAACAGGACAGAATAACAAACAACATTAACCACAGTCAGTAAACCACACACACTAAAACTGACAATATTATATAATATGCAATGAATATTATTCAGTATCATGACAATATAGTAGAGTAAAGAGACAGTAAGTCAGTAACTCACTGTAGTGTCTCCAGGTTACAGTGTGGATCCTTCAGTAGATCAGAGAGCAGCTTCACTCCTGATTCTCCTGGATTATTATCGTACAGATTCAGCTCTCTCAGGTGTGATGAGGAGTTTGCCCTGAGAGCTGAAGCCAGAGCAGCACAGCCTTCATCTGTAATACTGCAGTTACACATCCTGCAAGAAAGAAAACCTCCTCACACTTAACACACTCAGTTTAAGCTCTGAAAACATCAACTACACAAAATCTTTATATACAGAACATTCACTCTCCATCTCACACACAACAATGACAATATATCATATCACTACAATTACCACAGATAAAATCTGTATGTTGCTGTGTTCATTAAAACTCTGCTGTGTGTGTGTGTGTGTGTGTGTGTGTGTGTGTGTGTGTGTGTGTGTGTGTGTGTGTGTGTGTGTGTGTGTGTGTGTGTGTGTGTGTGTGTGTGTGTGTGTGTGTGTGTGTGTGTATGTGTGTGTGTGTGTGTGTGTGTGTGTGTGTACCTCAGTATCTCCAGTGTACAGTGTGGATTCTCCAGTCCAGCAGAGAGCAGCTTCACTCCTGAATCCTGCAGGTTGTTGTTGCTCAGGTTCAGTTCTCTCAGACTTGACGAGTTTGAGCTGAGAACCAAGGATAGAACTCTACAGCTTTCCTCTGTCAGATTACACCCCCACAGCCTAGAAGAGAAACTATGAAATATCAGAACACTGATCTCACACACACACACACACACACACACACGCACACACACACACACACACACACACACACACACACACACACACAGCCATAATACAGCTAAAGTGAACATGTAACATAAATATAAGTGTGTTTTTCTGACACACAGAAATCAGAGAACAGGACACCACATCAGTACATTTACAGGAGCATTTTATTACAGCAAATAAATAATTATAGAACTTTACACTACCAGTTAAAAATATGCCAATACTAGTCGTACTTTACAGTGATGTCAATAAGCCAATTTCTCTGATGTTATCTGTCCTCATGGAGCCGGTACCATGTCCAACTTTATAACAGATTCTGATAGCGTGTCCAGTGAACTTTTCTCATTTTTCTGGAATGTACTGGAAAGCACAAAAGCTAAAGTAAATGTGATCAAATATTATTAGGTGGCTGTTGTCATTGATGGTAAATAACAATTTCTTAATTTGGGAAAGACGTTGATGTTTCAAATGTTTGCCAATTATTCCAGGACTGGCCGTCCCAGCAAATTCAGCCTAAGAATAGGGTTCGCGTTTGAGTCTGGTTCCTCTCAAGATTTCTTACTCATATCATCTCAGGGAGTTTTTCCTTCACCACCGTCACCTCTGGCTCTCTCATTAGGAATAAATTCATACATTTAAAAATCTATATCCTGAATTTATTTTCAGACAGATGGTCTCACATTATCTTCAAGATATCGCTTTGATGTGATGCAGAACTCATAGTTGAATCAATGAATGCAAGCTGTCCAGTCCCAGAGGCAGCGACGCAACCCCAAACCATAACATTTCCATCACCGTGGTTCACAGTTGGTATGAGGTGCTTCTCCTGAAAAGCTGTCTTTGGTCACCGCCAAACATGTCTGCTGTTACTGTGGCCAAACAACTCATCTTTGATTCATATGTCCAGAGCAGATTACTGCAAAAGGCCTGGTCTTTGCCTATATGCTCATCGTCAAACTGTGGTCTTGCGAAGGCTTTTTCCTGGCATGCCTTCCGTGCAGGTCAAATTTGTGCAATCGCTTTCTGATTGTAGAAGCATGCACTTTGACACCAACAGTTGCTAGATGAAATTTTGGGGTTCTTGGAGAGTTCTTTTTGCATCATACAGTCTAGTCCCACTGCTTCAGGGGCAAGACTGACCAGGCTTCCCCACCACTGAGGCTACTGGGTATGACACAGATATAAGCCACCAACTGCCAAGACATGCGTCCGGCAGGCTTACATGGCCCAGAAGCAAGGAAATGATGTGGCGACCACTGCAGGCAAGACACACACAAACACACACACACACCTACACCTTCTACCCTGTCTCTTCCGTGTTTAAACAGGTTGCCCAGGAGGGGAACTTTGGACACAAGCAGAAAGAGGACAACTACCTAAAACACTGCTGGGGCCAGGTGCGCCAGATTTACATTTACATTTATTCATTTATCAGACGCTTTTATCCAAAGCGACTTACAAATGAGAAAATACAAGCAAAGCGATATATCAAGCAGAGAACAATACAAGTAGTGCTACCATACAAGATCTATTAATTGAGTTCCATTAGAAGCAAAGTGCAGAGAGTAGAGGTGTAAGAGCAAGTTTTTTATGAGTTGCTTAGGTGTTCACGAAAGAGTTGGGTCTTTAGCTGTTTTTTTTGAAGATGGTGAAAGATTCTGTGGTCCGGATTGTGATTGGAAGCTCATTCCACCACTGAGGAACAGTTGGTTTGAATGTTTTTGAAAGGGACCTTGAGCCACGCTGAGTACGTACTACTAAGCGTCGGTTGCTAATCGATTGCAGATTGCGTGAGGGAACATAAGCCTTCAGGAGAGAGTTGAGGTAGGAGGGTGCTGTTCCAGACAAGGTCTTGTAGGTGAGCATCAAGGCCTTGAATTTGATATGGGCAACTACAGGAAGCCAGTGGAGGGAGATGAAGAGGGGTGTGACATAGGTTCTCTTGGGCTGGTTGAAGACGAGGCGTGCTGCTGCATTCTGAATCATCTGAAGGGCTCTGATGGAGCTGGCCGAGAGTAGTGAGTTGCAGTAGTCCAGTTTTGAGATAACAAGTGCCTGGACTAGTATCTGTGTAGCCTGTTTGGTGAGGTAGGGTCTGATTTTCTTTATGTTGTACAGCATGAACCTACAGGACCGTGCAGTTGTTGAGATGTGGTCTGTAAAGGTCAAGCTGTCATCAAGAATCACCCCAAGGTTCATGGCCGTCCTGGTTGGCTTGAGATCAAGGGAGTCAATCAGGATCCTGAGCAGAGACCCCCATACTTTAATTTCTTGGTGCATGGGGGACTCCTATACTACAGGACAGAGCATCAAGGTGAGCCCTGTGACCTCCTCATGGTCCCCCGACCAAAGACCTAACTCCTGATAAACCTGGCCCACTCAAACCTGCTGGATGGCCACCTGGAGGCCTGCAACACCTTGGAAAAGTTAAATGACAGATTCCTCTGGAACAGCATGGACACAGAAGTCTGCTCTTACTGTCAAGAGTGCCCCCATTGACAGCACACTGCACCCCGGAACCCTTTACCTGTGCTAATCATCCCGCTCCCCATCATTGGCGTCCCCTCAAGAAGATGGACCTCGTAGGGCCACTCCTGAACTCCAAGTGAGGTCACGAGTACATCCTGATAATTATAAATTATGTAAAATACCCAGAGGCAGTTTGCCTTCAGAAAGCCACCTCCCACAATATCACCAAAGAGCTCATGCTCCTGTTCAGCCACATGGAGATCCCAAAGGACATTCTGATAGATCAAGGTGCCCCCTTTATATCCTGTCTAATAGTTTATCTGTGTCAGCTGTTGCAAATGAAGCACCTAAGGATGTCTATCTACCACCCCCAGATTGACGGCCTCATCGAATGCTTCAATCAGACACTCAAGCAGATGCTGCAATGGGTGGTAGATGAAGAGGGGAGGATTTGGGATTTGGGATCTCCTCTTTTCCTTCTGAGAGACTCCAATGGCCCCCACAGGATTCACCCCTTTCAAGCTCCTCTTGGGACAGTTGGATATGGCCCACTAAACCTGGGAAGAACAGCCCTCACCGCTCAGCTCCCCCAACGTGTATGTATAGGACATGCAAGAGTGGATCAACTGAGAGGCCCTGATCATCCATAAACACATGGAGACCATTCAACGGGACGAACAACAAGTCTATAATTCAACAGTCCAGCCCTGGGAGTTCCAGACTGGTGATGAAGTACTCCTCCTTCAACCGAACACCTCCTGTAAGTTCCTGACATGCTGCCAGAGCCCGTAAATAGTCCTTGAGAAGGTGGGCCCAGCAACTACTGCCTGTGACATCCCGGTAAGTGCACAGACACCCAATTATATCACATTAATCTGCAGAGAAAATGGGTTGAGCCAGTGCCAGTGGTATCTGTATTTGGCAGTCTCCCCCCCAGATCCAAACAGGAGTGCCTTGGTCCAACAAGAAGATGAGCTGTTACACTCACAAATTAAGTATTCTGATGGCATTTTAGTGTATGGATGTTTAGAAAAACATAATTAATTAGCAAAAATAAAAATGTCTTAATCGTTAGTTTATGCAGCCTTTTAGGGGCCCTTGGTAGCTCCTTGTCTAGTCCAATCGTCTTAGTGCCTAAGCCTGGCAGAAGTATCCGGCTTTGCAATGACTTCCAGAAGTGGAACTAAGTCTCAGACTTTGATAGCTACCCCCTCCCCTGTGTAGATAACCTAGTTGAGTGGCAGGGGAGAGTCCATTTCAAATCCACACTTGACTTAAGGGATACTGGCAATTGGCCCTGGCCCCCGAAGCCAAGCCCAAGACAGTCTTCAGTATGCCCAGCGGCCACTGGCAGTACCGGGTTCTCCCCTTTAAGTTACATGGAGCACCAGCTACATTACAAATCTTGATGGACATCATCTTTGTACCACCTCGGTGAGGTCCTGGGGGATGCTCCAGAAGGCAGGGCTGACAGTCACAGTAACTGGGCTACCGCATTGGCCGGGGCTTACTGAAGCCATAAGTAAAGAAGATAGAGGCAGTAATGTAGTCCCACTTCAAAGAAACAGGTACTATGTGTGTCTTTTTGGGGTTGGCAGGATATTACAGAAGATTCATCCCTAATTTCTCCTCTCTAGCCTCCTCCCTCTCAGATGTCATCTAAAAGGACCACACACAACTGATGTGCAGTTGCTGAAAGAACAGCTCCTCTTCAGCACCCCACTTGTTGTGGGCAGTGCAGAGGGACACAATTATTTCTGTATGTAATATTTGTGATAAAGTGATAATCTGACCCCCCCTCTCCCTCTCTCCCTCTCTCCCTCTCTCTGTGTGTGTGTGTGTGTGTGTGTACCTCAGTATCTCCAGTGTACAGTGTGGATTCTCCAGTCCAGCAAAGAGCAGCTTTACTCCTGAATCCTGCAGTTTATTCTCACTCAGGTTCAGTTCTCTCAGTCTTGATGAGTTTGAGCTGAGAATTGAGGACAGAACTCTACAGCTTTCTTCTGTCAGATTACACACACGCAGCCTGGAAAAGAAATTATGAAGCGTTATTTATCTGATTGTGAAATAAGGTGTTTCCATCAGTTGGGAAATAAACCGTCTACCTACAGTGTGTTCAGCAGCTGTGGGGAAAGTTCTGGTGGAGACCATTTACACACTGTCCTTTACTACTTCATTACAGTGTGTTCAGTGTGTAGATCAATGTACATTGTGCACACATTTACTTTCCATTACAAACATTTTCTGGAATATTTTTCTCTCCCACAGAACAATAGAAACATGTTTATAAATGGGTAAAAGCTCCATGAGGACAGATAACATATATACGTATATACACAGATTTTATATATGGAGTTCAAATTTAAATCACTTACAGTATTTATTTCAATTACACACCCATTTCATTAACCTTTTGTGAAACTCAACTTCTTATTAATGGCAATTATTAAAGAAATATTCAATAGGAAACAAATTATTTTTCAAAGCAAGCCAACACATCTATAAATTAAGACCGATAAGATTTAAATCATTCAGTTAAGATGAAAGAAATGTGTGTATAAAAGAAGGACAGGCCGCTCTCTCTGTGTGTAGCTGTAAACCAAGATGGTACAAATGCCTCAGCTGACAGACGATTTCGAGCACACTGTTAGAGATATTTAGAGACCAGTATGATTTTGCTGGAGGATGAAAGCTGGTTTATAAATCACTTCTGTTTGTCATGGTATCTTCATTAAATGCTGTTCAACACTTTAGAGCCAGCACTGATTTAACCAACACAACAACCTTGTGCCATTTCTGTGCATGTCCAAGTTAATCAGTGCTTGGATTTCTTCTTATTGTCACGTTTCAAACAGAGAGACGTGACTGATTGTAACATGAGAGGCTGAAGATTTCTAACCAACTGTCACTAAGAAACTTTAAACTATTTTAACACAGCAGTTTCTCTGTGTGATGCTCGGTGTTCATGATCACCTGGGTACAGTCTAGATCTCTTTTTCTCACATTTCATGTCAAACCGTTTTCTTTTCACCTCACCACATTCACACCTACTTCACATTTCCTGTAAACTGTTTCCAGATTTTCGCCTTCCCAGGTGCTGTTACACTGATTAATAATATGTTTTATTTGAATGATTACAGTGGATATAAAAAGTCTACACACCCCTGATAAACTGGCAGGACTTTGTGAGGTTAAAAAAAAAAAAAACCGAGATAAATCATGTCAGATAAATCAATTCTACCTTTATTGTGAAATTTTAGCCTATAAATTAATAAGATTCAATAAGAATCATTTTACAATAAGTGGGCACGGTGGCTTAGTGGTTAGCATGTTCACCTCACACCTCCAGGGTCGGGGGTTCGATTCCCACTGTGGCTCTGTGTGTGCGGAGATTGCATGTTCTCCCTGTGCTGCGGGGTTTCCTCCGGGTACTCTGGTTTCCTCCCCCAGTCTAAAGACATGCATGGTAGGCTGATTGGCGTGTCCAAAGTGTCTGTAGTGTATGAATGGGTGTGTGTGTGTGAGTGTGTATGTGATTGTGCCCTGCGATGGATTGGCACCCTGTCCTGGGAAAGGCTCCAGGTTCCCCGTGACCCTGAAAAGGATAAGCAGTATAGAGGATGGATGTACAATAAGCTGGTTGCACAAGTGTGCATACCCCTAAACTAATACTAGTTGAAGCACCTTTAGAGCACAGCATGCAATCTTTTTGGGTAAGCGTCAATCAGTTTGGCACATCTTGCCATTCTTCCTTGCAAAGCTCTGTTAAATTGGCAGGGCATCTCCTGTGCACAGCCCTCTACAGGACACCCCACAGATCTTTTTTTATTAGATTTCGGTTTGTTTTGGGTCATTCTCATACTGAAAGTTGAAATTCCTCTTCATCTTAAGTGTTTTAGCAGAAGACTTTCTTTTGCCAACATTGACTGGTATTTGGAGCTGTTCATTATTCCTTCCACCCTGATTAAAGCCCCAGTTCCAGCTGAAGAAAAGCAACACCAAAGCTGCTTTTCTGCCACCTGTGTGTGTGCGTGTACCTCAGTATCTCCAGTGTACAGTGTGTGTGTGTGTGTGTGTGTGTGTGTGTGTGTGTGTGTGTGTGTGTACCTCAGTATCTCCAGTGTACAGTGTGGATTCTCCAGTCCAGCAGAGAGCAGCTTTACTCCTGAATCCTGTAGTTTATTTCCACTCAGGTTCAGTTCTCTCAAGCTGGAGGAGTTTGAGCTGAAAACTGAGGACAGACCTCTACAGCTTTCCTCTGTCAGATTACACAGACGCAGGCTGGAAAAGAAATGATGAAATATCAGAACACTGATCTCAAACACACCAATACAGCTAAAGTTGACCACGTAACAGACATGTCAGTGTGTTTCTCTCACACAAAGAAATCAGAGGATAGGACACCACCATTTACATGTATCATTTACAAAAGCAGGGACGTCTTTCTGCACTCCACAATCTCTGAGCTACAATTTATCATTAAACCATTACTTCATGTACATAACACAGACATGAGAACGAGTAACCTACACACACACACTACACTCTGATCTGTGTTCAAATTTCTACAACCAACACTGCAGATATAGTGCATTTTATTACAGAAAATAAAGAGTTGTAGAACTCGACACTACCAGTTAATAACGACAATACTAGTCGTACTTTACAGTGAGTTATATGTTGAATTTCACAGAGATGATAAAACAGTTGGTGTGTATTGCTCTCTGTGCTCATACAGTTACAAATCGGTCACCTTGATTTTACACAGACACTGGTTCAGTTGTTTGGTGTGGACCCTAGCACAGATGGAGCGTTTGCATATGTCCAAACAGATCCTAAATATAGAAAAAGTTTGATTGGTCCAAGACAAACGAGGTAGGTGTAAAAGCATCTTTATTCTTTTTCATGTGTCCCTCAGTGGAAATGGCTGTGCGATTGGTGATATGTTATAGGATGAGAAAATGGAATAATGAATAATGTCTAATGATGGAAATTTTCCTACATCCTCTATATCACCAATGTTGCAAAAGCTACTTTTCAGCAGTTGATTTATGTAACTAAGTGTGCTGTAACAAAAACAAGCATGGAGAAGCGTGACAGAGCGAAACTCCCCACAAAACTCTGACACAGAATAGGCAACAGCCCAACTAAAGGATGAGGAACTGGTACCTAAAAAGGGAGTGTAGTGAGGTGTGTACCGTGATTAAAACGTCACCTTTATTAACTGCATGGCCAATGAGCTATCTTCCTACCACAGTATATAAGCGATTGTTTATGCCTCACAGAACACGTCATGGTCAAAAACCCACCCCTTCCTTCATTGCTACCGAGTGCAGAGGTGTGTGTTTTTAGCATTGTTGCTTAGCTGTTTGATGCTAGTGTTGTCCACTTGTCATGCGATTTACTTGTCTAGTGTGACATTGGGATACCGAGACTGTGCGGGTGTGGTGTGGTGTGCCATCAAGGCCCCCATTTGTGTAGCATGGCAGTTTAATGTAGCCCGGTCGGAGCACCAGCTGTGGCTGTGATAACTACTAAAGAAGCTATCATATGATTTTCGTATGTGCCATCGTGAGTACTATGTCATTGGATCATTAGATACATCATTTGGTTCTATTACTCGAGCTAAATGATCTTGCATGTTTCCAAATTCAGGTTGTAACACCTGTTTGTTCTTAGGGTCCTCGATTTTGCATGCGTTAAGGCTGGCTGAGTGAGATGTGGTTGTTTCAGTATAGCTCCTCCCCCTCACTCGCGGAGCCATGTTGCTGTTTGGTTTTGGACTGCTTTGCTTGTTTTGGGTTGCCTTGGGCTGTTTTATCTTGCTTTATTTTGCTTTGCTTTGTGTTGGTTACTGTCCCTGAGATCAGTTTCCTTTAATTCAACTGTGTTGTAACAGTCTTTAACAATTATGCTGATACTGCTATGTAGTAATGGTTTTGGTCAGCTTTGGTAAACTTGCTACCTGTAATCAGTTTGAGTGTGGGGTTATCTGTGTTTTTGTGACAGTAAGTTTGTTTCTGTTTTGTCTAGGTTTTTTTTATATTCTTTTGTCTGTTTTGAGCATATTGTAAACAATTGTGTTTTTGTTCTCCTTGTAGGAGCTGAGTACTTCCTGAGTGTAACGTATCGGGACTGGAGGCGGATACAGGTGCAGATCAAAGTCTTTATTAGACCCGTAACTCACAACGAAAACGCGGTCTTCACCGGAAAACGAGAAACTGAAATCGAGAAACTGAGAAACTGAGAAACTGAAAATGGCATGGAAACAAACATCAACGATACAACCAATAATATTGAGCGACGTGCTCAGTAACCAAGGCATTTAAATACCAAACATAATCACCTCAAAACATAAACACTTGTGGCAAAGGAAAGTCCCTTCAATAAATGTTCAGCAGGAAGCGAGCGAACCAAAACAATGTCATGTGACTCGTCAGGAGCCGAGTCACAGTGCCCTCTGCTGGCCGTACCGTAACACTGAGGCTGCGGGGAGTTCTTGGCTGCACCTTAGGCTTAACTTAACTAAGGGTCGTTATTATTGCTGTTTATTTGTAGTGAATTTTGTGGGTATGATTCTGATTGGTGGGGTTCTCTTCCCTTTTGTATAGCTGGTGCTGTCATACTAGCCTGCCCTTCATACAGGAAGCCTCAGTCCTCTTATGACTGTTCATTTCTTCTTGTGACTGTTTTATTGACCAATGCCTGACTGTGTTGGTTGCTTTTTTTAAATTTATTTTTATTTAAATAATTCTTTTTAACTTCAAAATAAAATGTATTTTTATATGGAAACTCTTGCCTGTTCTAAGTGGAACGTATTTGTGTCTTTATTTGGGTTATTTTCCCCGTTTTCTCGGGGTGGCATAGTTGCTACGAACAAAATCGAGCCACAATGCTACAGGAGATATTACTGTCAATTGGACTCTTAAAACTTGAAGTTAAGTAGAGTGTTTTATTGTTTACTTTTTATATTTTGTATTCATATTGGTAAAGGCTGTCGAAGGGACAAGAAGGAATGGATACAGCAGAAGGGTTTTGAAACCTCCATGGCATCTTCAACGAGATGACTGGCACGAGAACAAAGTCCAATGTCCAAAGCAAAGACAAGAATTGGAATCTTTTGAATACCCTGGACAAGCAAAACAAGAGGTTGTTTGAACACTTCCGGGGAACTCTTAATCAACCAGACCTGACCACCACCCACAACTCTGAGTCGGACGAAGTCCAAGAGGATCTCTAAGTGGACACCAGCAAAATCACAATCAAGGAGGTGAAAGTCACAATTAAAACCCTCAAGAACATCAATGCGGCTGGCTTGGATGAGATACCCACTGAGGTCTTAAAGCATGGTGCCCAGGCCATATCCAAAAACTTAACAATGCTGTTTAAGAAATGCTGGCAAACAGAGAAATCCCAGAAGACTAGTGAAGAGGTGAGATAGCCAAGATGCTGAATAAAGGCATGCACCTACTGGCATCACCCTCCTCTCCATGTCTGGGAAGGCATTCTGCATAGTTCTATTGCAGCGGCTGTTAAAAGCAATCGACTGGTGCCTGAGGGAGAAATAAGCCAGGTTTTGTAGCAGAAGAAAATGCATAGAACAAATCTTCACCCTCTGAAACATCGTGGAACTGTGCATTGAATACCGGCAACTGCTGGCCATTAACATAATTGATTTCAAGAAAGCATTTGACAGCATCCATAAAGAATCCATCTGGTAGGGATTCCTATGGTATGCCAGTAGTCTTTATCACCATCTTCAAAGGCCTGTACCTGTGATCAAGCTTCTGTGCCCTGTAGAACCTTGGTGGAATTAGAGGTATGCTTGGGATCATCGTCCTGTTGGAAGGTCCAATGGCACTCAAGCGTCAGCTTCCTCACAGACGCCATGAAGTTTTCTCCTAGGATTTCTTGATACTTCAATGAATCCATCTTGCCTTCCACACGCTGCAGGTTTCCAGTGCCAGAGGATGCAAAGCAGCCCCAGAGCATCACCGAGCCTCCACCATGCTCGACTGTGGACAATGTTCTTCCTTCATTCTTCTTTCTCCAGACATACCGCTGATCCATCGTGCTGAAAAGTTCCAGACTTTTCTTGTGCTTTTGGGTCAGTAGTGGTGTACGTCACGGAGTCCTGGCATGGAAACCTTCTGCATTTAGTATGCGCCTTACTGTGCTCACTGAAACCTCAGTGACTGTTACCACCAAATGTTGCTGCAGGTCTTTTGCAGTCACTCGAGGGTTTTTCACAACCTGCCTTTTCAGAAATCTGCTTGCAGCCATTGATATCTTCCTTTTTCTGCCCTGTCCAGGTATTTCGTACACTTTCTACCCCTAGCCAGTTCAGGTAGTTCATATAACTTCTACCCCTGGCCAGTTCAAGTATTTCATGTGTTCCAGATTTGCAATGGGGGGTGAATAATTTTGATTGCAACTGTATGTAAGTCTATTAGTAAAATCTGTTGCCTATAGCAATCATTGCTGCATTAAATGCCAATGGTGACAGTTAACAAATGGGGAAAAAGAACTTTGTGTTCTTTTAACATAATTCTCAAGAACTATTAATGATATCTTAATACCCTTTTAGATTTTGGTTCTTAAAAAAACTTTTCTTTTGGCATCCTAAGTTTTAAGGCCCTATACAGTTCGATCCCAGAGATATAGGGATCTCAACATGGCTCCATGAGTAAATTGTTAAATTTGACAAATTTTCAGTGGTCAAAAACCAAATGTGAATCTGCATACAGCTGATACTTTTTGTCTTTTAAATAAGAATGTCTGAAAAGCAAATAATGTTGAAACTAGAACTATGTCGTGTTCTCCATCAAAACAATTGCATAGATTATACCAATTTTTAACAATATCCGAGGGCCGAAAATACACTGAGGTGGTCAAGTTGAGTCACAATAACTTGCTCTCAATAGTGTATATTTGAACCAGTTTCAGCAAATTTGGAAGAAGGGATTTTGTTCATTTTAACTGCTTCTGGAGCTACCAATAGTTCACATATGCGGTATCATAGCTACATGTTTGAAACAACTGCATGCCTCTTAGGGCAGTGTGGTAACTCTCCCTATACCCATGTATTCAATAAACCAAGATTTGCCTCACCTTGAGTGTTTGCTTATTAGAATTTCCTCGTTATAAAATGTGAAGCACAGTCAGACATGCTAGATCAAATAATATTCACTGCTAAGGGGTATATTTAATGGAATCACTGATATCACCTCACACTTCCCTATGCCTATTGTCCTGTTTTAGTAGAACTGTAATATCTTGTACACTTTTGCATGTGTGTTCTATGTAAAAATGCGCAGATCTTATTTAGCTGTGTGTCATCTTGTGTAGTTAGGGTGTTGTTTGATGTAGCACCATGGTCATGGAGGAAGGTTGTTTCGTTTCACTGTGTACTGTACCAGCTGTATATGGTTGAAATGACAATAAAGCCCCTTGCCTTGACTTGAACTTCGAAACATATATTTTCAACACCTCGCCATGGACAACTGTAGCATTGGAATTCAT
Organism: Ictalurus punctatus; assembly: GCF_001660625.3. Classification (NCBI taxonomy): domain Eukaryota; kingdom Metazoa; phylum Chordata; class Actinopteri; order Siluriformes; family Ictaluridae; genus Ictalurus; species Ictalurus punctatus. The sequence goes on from NC_030425.2 coordinate 625,241, forward strand.
TTGGTTAAAGATGGTAAGTGCCACAGCAAGAGTTTTATCAGAAAATGTGGACATACTAAACTTTTTATCTTCCCAAAAGCAGTCGTGAGCTGCTTTTTTGAAGGACTTCTTTCAGGGTACCTGACTCCACAACGACATTGTGTCTGGATCATGTGTGTATGTAATGTATTTCTTGTAGTCCTACAGAAGGTTTGTTATGAACCTTTCAGAGCGCTCCAGAAGGAAACCTCTACAAATCATTGACCTACAAACAGCTGACCATATCAGCACCATCACAGGGAAAACAATCTATCCAGGGCAGAGGTTTTATGTCACATGTGTAAAACTCAGCACTCAGGACCAACAAACCGTCATAGGGGAAGAATCAGACATGGGTGTTGCTGCAATGATTGCGTCTTGCAGAGAAGACCTCCCTGCAATCTCTAGTTTCAGAGAACAGTCTGAAAATTCCATCAATATTAGGCTCACTAAAGCAGGATTTTCACCTTTCAAAGTACAAAACACTAGTAGGAGATACATAGTAGCCTACGGAAAAAGAAAATGCAGTCTGTTCCCAGGTGGCCACCAGCTTAAACATTTCTCCAGCTCTCCTGGAGGGTGAAAAAAAACAAGTCTGTGTGAACACTCTACAAATGAGATGATTCATGCCTTGAAGGATACGTTGATGTATACAGACCTCATGAAGAGGAAACTTCAGATTTTGACATTAGCCCTACCCAGTTGGATTATCGAGAGAATGGCAACAGAATTCAATGTTTCAGTTTACCTAGTGAAGAAGGCTCTAAGAAAGAGTCCAATGGGGTTGACTGAGATTGACATAAAAAAGGGCAAGAAGCTGAGTCAGGAAACTGTGAACAAGGTCATTGCCTTTTCTGACAGTGATGAGTATTCAAGGATGTATCCTGGACAAAATGAGTTTAAGTCTGTGAAGGATGAGAGTGTCAAAAAGACCCCAAAACAGAAAAGACTTCTGCTTGTGAATTTAAGAGAACTATATACTGAATTCCAAGAGAAAGGGCCAAGTTGCAATGAAGATATTGACATTATTGTTTCTATGTGAATAAATAAAGGTATATTTCTAATTTCAGCATTATTTGTTCTTCAGACATTTCTCTTTAAATACAATAAGTATCAGATTTAAACAAAGTGATTCACATTCGGTTAAAAATGGGTAAAACTCTACAGTTTGCACCTGGAGCCACGTTGAGATCCCCATATCTCTGGGATTAAACCATATAGGGCCTTATAAATGAAGATACCAGACACATTCCAAGTCCCTGAGGTCCAAGTCCAAGTGAAGTCTCAAGTATTTGAGGTGGAGTCCAAGTCAAGTCTAAAATCATTTCTTCATCAATTTTAGACAAAAAGTAATAAAACAGTAACAGTACCAGAGGTTTGTTTAAAGTTGATTAAAGTAAATATGATAGAGCATTAAGCAAACAGTGCAGTTCAGTGTAATATTAAAATAATAAACAATGGGTAATACATTTATAAATAAAAAAATACTCACTCAGCTTTCCTGGAGGCTTTGACCACTGGCAGTAGCTTCATAAGACATTTGTTCGATAGGTCATATTTCCTCAAATCAAACACATCCAGCTCCTGTTCTGAGTTCAGTAACACAAACACCAGAGCTGACCACTGAGCAGGAGAGAGTCTGGTTCCACTGAGACGACTGTAACCTCCTCTGTTCAGGTAAGTTTGTACTTCCTGCACCAGAGAATGATCATTCAGTTCATTCAGACAGTGGAATAGATTGATGGATTTCTCTGGAGATGGATTCTCCCTGATCATCTCCTTGATGTACTCAACTATTTGCTGTTTGCTGTGAGAGCTGCCTCCTGTCTGTGGCATTAAGCCTCGTAAGAGAGTCTGATTGGACTCCAGTGAGAGACCCAGAAGGAAGCGGAGGAACAAGTCCAGGTGTCCATTCTCACTCTGTAAGGCCTTGTCCACTGCACTTCTGAGGAGATCAGACATGTTTGTCTTGTTGAGAAGATCAGACAGATCAGTGGTTTGCTGCTCTGTTACATTTCTGCTGATGAAAGACAGAAAGACATATAAAGCAGCCAGAAACTCCAGAACACTCAGATGTACAAAGCTGAACACCTTCCCCAGGTGAAGCCCAAACTCCTCTCTGAAGATTTGGGTACACACTCCTGAGTACACTGACGCTTCTCTCACATCAATGCCACACTCTCTCAGGTCTTCCTCATAGAAGATCAGGTTTCCTGTCTCCAGCTGTTGGAAAGCCAGTTTTCCCAGTGCCAGGATACTCTCTCTGATCTGCTGAGGATCAGGGTCACATTTCTGATGGTACTTCTGTTGCTTGTGTTTGATCTGAAATATCAGGAAGTGTGTGAACATTTGAGTCAGAGTCTTGGGGATCTGTCCACTCTCTGCTTCACCCAACATTCTCTCTAGAACAGTGGCTGAGATCCAGCAGAAGACTGGGATGTGGCACATGATGTAGAAGCTTCTTGAAGACTTCATGTGTGAGATGATTTTATTGGCCAGGCTCTGATCACTGATCCTCTTCCTGAAGTACTCCTCTTTCTGAGAGTCACTGAACCCTCGTACCTCTGTTACCAGGTCTACACACTCAGGAGGGATCTGATTGGCTGCTCCTGGTCGTGAGGTTATCCAGAGGAGAGCAGAGGGAAGCAGGTTCCCCTTGATGAGGTTCGTCAGCAGCACATCCACTGAGGCTGATTCTGTCACATCACACAATCTCGCATTTTTCTGGAAATTTAGAGGAAGTCGACACTCATCCAGACCATCAAAGATGAACACCACTTTGTAGGAGTCACAGTCTATTAATTTTATTTTTGTTATTTCTGGGAAAAAGTGATGAAGAAGATCCATCAGACTGAGATTTTCCTGCTTCATCAGGTTCAGCTCTCTAAAGGGAAGTGGAAACATGAAGGTGACGTCCTGATTTGCTTTCCCTTCAGCCCAGTCCAGAATGAACTTCTGCACAGAGACTGTTTTTCCAATTCCAGCAACTCCTTTAGTCAGAACACTTCTGATGGACTTGTCTTTAAAGAACTCATTACATTTGATGGGTGTCTCCTGTGTTGCTGGTCTCCTGGACGCTGTCTCAATCTGTCTCACCTCATGTTCATTATTGATGTCTCCACTCCAACCTTCTGTGATGTAGAGCTCTGTGTAGATCTCATTCAGAAGTGCTGAGCTTCCATGCTGTGAGATTCCTTCATTAATTCTTTTGAACTTCTCTCTCAGGTTGGATTTCAGCTTTGGCTGGTACACAGACGTCAAAGACTCTAATAAATAAAATAATAACATGTTTTAATGCAAAATCACTGAGCACAACATAAAATGTAAACTCCTGTAAAATGCTGCTGTTCATTCATGATTCATGTACTTTTTTCTCTTAGTAGTAGGCACCGACGCGAGCGGCAGCCAGTCACAGCAGCTCCTGCAGCTTATAACTTTAACTTCTTTTTTTTCACCTCTTTCCGACTTTCTATTGTTCTGCATTTTACGCCAGACTTTTTATTTCACCTTATTGTCTATATGTGTGCCCGAATTTTTAAATGTGTTTCTTGCAGTATTTTTAGATCCACCAAGATTACTCGGACAATGCTTGTTTATTCAAGGGAGCAGCTCCTGATGTACTAGACTAGAGTGGCGGCCTTGTCGACGGACACACCAGCGGAGCTACGGAGGCACAGGCGAGGGACGAGAGCGAGTGTGAAGGTTAGAGAGAGCCAGGAGAGAAAAAGGACACTCAAACCTTGCCTTCCATCATTTGTTATGGGAAATGTAAGATCACTGGCCAACAAGTCAGACGAGATTGCAGCACTGACGAGTAGCCAACGCGAGTACAGAGAGGCCAGTTTGTTGTGCTTCATGGAGACATGACTAACAGGGAACATTCCTGATTCTTTGGTCGAGCTAGCTGGCACTAGTGTGAGCAGACAGAGGAAAACAGAGCGGTAAGAAGAAAGGGAGGAGGTATAACTGTCTTTGTTAACTTAAAATGGTGCAAAACTAAACACATAACAATAAAGGAGAGCATGTGTATGCCAGATATAGAGCTATAGGCTGTGGGACTGAGACCATACTATTTGACCAGGGAGTTCTCTCACGCCATTATTGTGACTGTGTACATTCCACCATCGAGCGCACTAATGATTATTGACGGGAACTTCAACCATGTCCCACTCTCTAAAACCCTTACAAACTTCACACAGTATGTAAAATGTAACACTTCCCCCTCCGGGCAGATCAGACCACAACTTGATCTACCTTGTACCTGTGTACAAGCCTGTAGTCAAACAGCAGCCTGTCACCACCAAGTCTGTAAAGGTGTGGTCCAGTGAGGACGAAAAGGCCCTACAGGACTGCTTCTAGACCAGAGACTGGGACCTGTTCCTTGAGGAACACGCAGAGGACATTGAGGGACTCTCCCAGTGTATTACAGACTACATACACTTCTGTGAGGACCGGATTGTATCCACAAAGAAGTACCGCTGTTTTTTAAACAACCAGCCATGGATCAGCAAAGACATTAAAGCCCTCCTAAACAGGAAAAAGAGAGCATTCATGGCAGAAGACAATGAGGAGGCCAGGTCAATCTAAAAGGAGCTAAAGAGGGAGCTGAGGAAAGCAAAAAAATAGCTACCGGGATAGGCTAGAGTGCAAGCTGGAAAAAAACAGCGCCAAAGAGGTATGGGAGGGCATGAACAGAATTACTGGGCTTATAAATTCCAGCCCAGCCATGGAGGGCAGCCTGGAAAATGCAAATAAGCTAAACCGGTTTTTCAACAGGTTTGACTCAGCCCCCACCCCTGAGAGCTCAAATTGACATTCACACATGCCTGATGATGAGGACAATACAGGAATCATCACAGACACAGGCACCCCAACAACCCCTCCCCCTCCAGCAGCCCATTCATAACATCCAGCCAGGTGAGATGGGAGCTATCCAAGCTCCAAATCAACAAATCTATGGGCCCAGACAACATCAACCCCCGGCTGCTCAAGGTGTGTGCCACACAGCTTACAGGTGTATTTCAACACCTCTTCAATCTTTCCCTAAGGCTGAAAAATGTGCCCCAACTGTGGAAGACCTCCTGCATTGTTCCGGTGGCCAAGAATGGTCATCCAGGGTACCTCAAATGATTACAGACCTGTGGTGCTGACCTGACATGTCATGAACACCTTTGAGGCACCTGAAGACCTGAGACCTGAGGCACCTTAAGCTGATTGTAAGTGACTGCCTTGATCCGCTGCAGTTTGCATACAGGACGATAAGGAGGAGGAGTACAGAGACATAGTGGGGACCTTTGTCAGATGGTCTGAGGATAACTACCTTCAGCTCAACATTGGCAAGAACTGATAGTGGACCTCTGCCGAAACAGAAAGCCCCCAACACCTATTACCATCCAGGGGGAGAAAATAGAGATGGTGGACTCGTACAAGTTCCTGGGAGTGCACATTAACAGCAAGCTGGACTGGTCAGAAAACACAGATGCTCTCTACTGGAAGGGAAGGAGCAGACTATTTTCTCTAAGGAGGTTCAGGTCCTTTGACATGAGCAGAAAGCTACTGCAGATGTTCTATCAGTCTGTAGTAGCCAGTGCCCTGTTCTTTGCTGTGACATGCTGGGGAGGTGGAATTAAGGCTTGGGAGGCTGACAAACTCAACAAGTTGGTGAAGAAGTCCAGTTCTGTTGTTGGTCACAACTGGACAATCTGGAGACAGTGGTGGAGAAGAGAATAAGAAACAAAATCAGGTCCATTTTGGGAAACCCTCTTCATCCACTGTATGCTGAGCTGCTGCAGATGGAGAGCTACAGGCTCATCCCCCCCAGGTGCAAGACGGAATGCTTCAGATGTTCCTTTGTGCCGACAGCCACCAGACTTTACAACACCTAGCCACCCCCTCTCTTGACCTTACTTTTGACTACACTACAAATACACTGATACACTGTTGTAATATGGGTACCATACTGTACTTTTTGCACTGCTCACACATAACATCTTAAAAGCTTTTGTTATATGTCTACACTGATTATACTGTACAGCTGCAATATGTATATAGTATTGCACATATGCGATATGCACATGGGCTACTTGTATAGTGGGACTGTACATTGTTGCTTGCTGTATATACTGCTCATATGTATGTGTGTGTGTGTGTGTGTATTTATTCATATATATATATATATATATATATATATATATATATATATATATATAGAGAGAGAGAGAGAGAGAGAGAGAGAGAGAGAGTTTGCGCTTATGTCTATACATATTTATACATCCTGTATGCACTCTTTATTTTGAGGGGGGGGTGGCTGTGACTCAGGTGGGGGTGGCTGTGACTCAGGTGGGGGTGGCTGTGACTCAGGTGGGGGTGGCTGTGACTCAGGTGGGGGTGGCTGTGACTCAGGTGGGGGTGGCTGTGACTCAGGTGGGGGTGGCTGTGACTCAGGTGGGGGTGGCTGTGACTCAGGTGGGGGTGGCTGTGACTCAGGTGGGGGTGGCTGTGACTCAGGTGGGGGTGGCTGTGACTCAGGTGGTAGAGCGGGTTGTCCACTAATCGTAGGGTTGGCGGTTCGATTCCCGGCCCACGGGACTCCACATGCCGAAGGGTCCTTGGGCAAGACACTTACCATTTATATATCCCTGCATTGTTCTCCTTACTATCTCTTTTATCTCTTCTTTCTTTTGCTTGGCTACTGCTGTGACACCCTAATTTCTCCATCTGGGGATTAATAAAGTAATATCTTATCTTATCTTAACTTAAATATTACTGAAGGAACAGGACATTGTACAGAGTAACCACAAGCTGGACCACGAACAGAACAGAAAAGTAACAGATGTACATGATGATAAACTCAAACTAAAAGTGTTCCTTTCTAAAACTATTTCCTCTCTCTAAAGTGAACCTGATGGAATAAAACCATGACTCAGAGCTCTTACTGTTCTGCAGTGTGTTAGCGAGATCTGTGTGGTTCATGTTCTTCAGGACGTGCAGTGTGATCTTCAGCGCTCCGTCTCTGACACTGTGCAGATCCTCCTCATCCTCCACCTCCCTCTCAGTGCATGCTGGGTAATCTGGACTCAGGAGCTTCCTAAACCTCTTCAGCTCATTCTTTATCAGAGTGATGACTTTGTGTTCCAGCTCCTGGTTAGAAACACACAGGAACAGATCTAAATATTATAATGTTACACACTGAGATGCTTTTATTTTAGGAAAAGAAGAAAAGTCTCTTTCTATTCCCACAGTTACAACTGAAATTCTGCCTGATTACCCATAATGCTGCTGCATATCGATAAAACCGTAAACACACACCGTGAATATGGAGTCCAACTGATTTCTGCTGAGGTTTGATTTCTTCTGTTGTGGTCTGTGAAGAAATAAAACACATGATGTAATATAGACTATATGTATTCATAGCTGCACAACACACACTAATACATACAGAGACAGATATTTAACACTATCCTCTTAACACAATACACTGATTTCAGGATTTCTCACTGACACTAACATGTTTATGAATAAAATAGTGATCTAGTCATTAATGTCCCAGGTGTAAATGTTGTTGTGTAGCAGCACAGACCCTCCAGCTCAGGGTCTGCAGGCTGAACTGAACTCTTAAAGCAGTTTTCCACACTGCCAGTCCGAGAGCTGCAGCACTGCACACTTTAGTGTTTTACTGCTTCAACACCTGATAAAGATCACGAAGGGCTTCAGAATGAGACCAGTGAGTTTGATCAGGTGGAACACTGCTGTAAAACACCTCACTGTACTGACCTCACATCAGGAGAACTGGCTCCGTCTCTGAAGTGAAGTGGAAAATCCATTGACCGGTCACTCTTCATGGACACACAGCTGGGTTCTGGTGAGTCTGATCTTTTTCCCTCCATCATTCTAGAATTAAACAGAAATATCAGCAATAATTAATACTCTGCTGTCTCAGCACTGTTACACAATGTGTTCATCATTAAACACCAATAATTCCATCTTTTCAATTCAGCTCCAGACTGCACACTTATTCAAACAGGAGACACGCCCCATACCTCAGGAATTACACTGATGTCAGGAGTCCCAGTCACAGATAACTGACTCAGCTGGGTCTTAAAGCCTGTAGAGTTCACTGACTCAAAGCTACGCTGCTCTTCTCCTCCACATTACACAGTCCTTTTTACTCTTCTCTCAGTGAAGGATTTCTCTAAACTGTTCTTAGATCAGATCAGTGATATATTCACTGCTATTAAACACCTTAAACCAAAGTTTAGTTCCTCTGTTAACTAGTGAGTGTTTAGAGATACAGATCTGTTCCATGAGACGGTGTGTGTTTATTGCTGGTGAATGGAAAAGTAACTCACCTCTCGTCTCTCTTTAAGTCCTGTTCTCCAGACACACTCATGTTGGAGGTCATGTCTCCTTCTCCAGATTACAGCAGGACACACGTTTACTTCACTCCAACAAATCAAACCCTGTTTCAGCACAGAGTTCACTTACAGGAAATACTCACGGTATCAAGTCATAAAACAACCTGTGTACATTCAAACTTCAGTACAAACCCACAAAACTCTTCTGCATCTAGTGTACATTCAGTGTGTTTATATATTATAGCTTTAGATGTAGATACTCACTGTGTTTTTACTCCTGAAATGGTGTATTTTCTCTCGACACAAAAGGGAGACGCTGAGCTTCACCTTCATGGGCACCTCCTACCTTTTTATTGTGCAGAGGGCAAAGGGCAGTAACTGTGGACAGGTAATAAATACACACCAACACACCCAGATTTTTATCAGATCGCACTCTGATCCATGGAGCACGTCATGGTATAGCACGTCAAGCTGATATAAACAAAACCATTAAAAGAGCTCCTTACCTTTTACTAGTTATTTAGAATAAAAGTGAAGTGTCCTTCTAAAACATTTCCACTTTTTTGGAAACCATTTCTGATGTTTTTTTTTTTACTTATTGCAGCATTTCTGGTTTTTCATGTGTTTTCTCTTTTATTAGACATTGAGACAATAACCACTTGACTGCGATTTGTGAGTTCATGCCCTGCCCACTGTCAACACTTCAACAAATCAACACAAGGTGACTGTGAGATATAGCCGAGCAAATCAGAACACCTGCTTCAACTGAACCTTTAGCCAGAGGCAATAATTCTTTGAAAAACAGAAATATTTCTTCTCAGGTTGTGATGAATTTGGAGTTAGAGCACACATTAAGTCCAGCTTGGGGTCAAACACATTCTCTCACCAAAAGCTGTGATATTCACACACATTTTACATCAAAAAGGTTTTAATTTATCACCTGCACCATGTGATGATTGTGTGTGATATTTTGGATATTTTGAGGTGTGATGTCTGGACTTTTTATCCATTTTCTTTCATTCATTCTTCAATCATTGCTTTTTTTAAAATTCTTATTCTCTCACGTTTTATACCATATGATTTTCTGAGAACATGTTTCCACGGAGTGAATTTGAATTGTTTCGGAATCAGTGTTTACTTTGTAAAACCTCTTCCCTCTCTGGCAATGACTCATAGTCCCATCATTTTTTATATATACACCTCAGTGATTTTATTTTTTATCCCTAATGAGCAAACAAGAGGTTTGGCAACTTTTAGTACTGACATTACAAAAATAATTACATTAATTTCCTGCCAGAGAAGAATAACATCTTGCCTCACTAATCACTTTCCTTTATGTTGAACTTGCAGGACTATAGTGCCTCCACCAGAGAGCATTACAGCGCTGCTGAAAGCCTGCCACGAATAAAATAAATAAATTCATGCAGTATGATGCTACATACATGATAATACATTTATCCTTTCATTAAAGCCAATTAAATCCATGTACAACAGATAAAGCGCCCAACAATTCACAACCTGCTGGTCGCTTGTGTCAAGTCTTAATGGTACAGCCACCATGGTACCCCTGAATGTTAACGAATCTTTCACAATAACAAAGGGATGTAATGATATACGAGTATGATGGTATACCATGATAAAAAAAAAAATCTAAAAATAATAACATAGTGACAAAGAAAACAACTCCATATAACATCGTCATTTGAACTCTAGTCTTCCAATATTATTGGAATCCATAAATAGTGTGCCTCCCACCCCTAAATCCCAGTTTAACCCATGATTAAACCACTACTTTTAACCTCTTTGTGCTTTGGAATTGACAAATTATGAAGCTTGAATAGGAGATAGAAGCTTCTAATACTAAGGTCACTAAATATCCTTTACACAACTACACCCAAATCAGCCTTGTTTTTTCTCCTCAGTGGGGAGTGACGTGTGATACCTGGCTTGCAGGTGAGACGTGGCTTTAAATAGCAGAAATCGTGCTGTGTGATCACTCTGACCTCTACACCATCTGTCTCTGTGGAAATGCTGCGTCACACGACTAAGCTTTTTTTTCCCTTCTTCTTCACTAATCCACTTGCGTGAAGCGCAGTCCGACAGATCCCTTCCAACCCAAAACTGTGACATCTTTACAAGTACTGTAGCTTATTCTTTTAAATATTTATAAGCATTGCCCCAAATCAACAATGTTCTTTAAAAATGACACGAATCCTCTAACGAATCTCGTGAAATATTACAGATTTGAATCTAGCGTGGCATTTAATGGAAGTCAAAGTGACGTAATGTTTGTGATGTGACAATAGCAGTAGCTAACACATCAGGGGGTGGACGAACCAATACAAGGGCCTGGGCCTGTTTTGGGTCTGGCCCTGTTCTAGGTCTAATCCTGTTCTGTGTCTCACCCTGTTTCGGGTCAAACCCTGTTTTTGATCAAGCCCTGTTCTGGCCCTGTTTTGGGTATGGCTCTGTTCTGGGTCTGGCCCTGTTTTGGATCAAGCCCTGTTCTGGGCCTGTTTTGGGTATGGGCCTGTTTTGGAAAATGCAGTTTTCAGACACTATTGGTATTTTGCAAAAGTCTCCCTTTAAGACAGGGTTTTTATATTTTCTGTGTAAAGAGCTTATTTCTGATATTGTTAGTCATGTTAGGGCAATATGAAATATCTTCTCCATCCTACCAAGGTTATTTTCACTTTTGACCCATCACTTTAGCTCAGATCTAGGATTTTGCACACCATGACTCTCTGCCATTCACATGGTGTGCATTCCACTAACCCATGCTTACATGTGGAGCTCGGCTTAGCCGACACCCACTTCTCTCACCCACTTTTCTTCTGACATGTTCCTGACATTCTCCAGCGTACTTGGTGTGTGTGTTCTGTTACAACCACACAATTCGTCCTTTGCCCTGCTATCTTCAGTTCTACTACACTTCTGCTTCCTCTCTGTGATTCCCATAATCCTTTTTATGTCTGTGTTCACAACATTCTTTTTGCTCAAGACCTTGCAACCTTGAGGAAGCCTTTATTAAAAAAAAAAAAAAGGCTCTGAATGGAGCCAACTAAACAAACTTCAGAAAGTTCAGAGCTCTTGTAGTCGTTTAAAAGAGTAGGAGGATCTGTTGTAGATCTGTTAAAGCAGACTGCTAGTATGACGCTTGTACCCTTTTACAAATTAAATAAGGTACAAATCCTTAAACACAGACTGAAAGAGAAAGCCTGAATACCTAACCATGCTGACCTTGTTGTGGGACCAAACGACCCCACGTAAAACCGTTACGTGACATACAACTGAAGCTATGTATCTACAGCAACTCTCAACTTCTTTATCCATAAAGCAAAATTGTGAAGCAGACTGAGATCACTCTCAAGGTGGTCTGAGCACGGTTCGCTAGTGGATCATTTCACAGGGGTCCGAGTTCGTGTGTTGTGTTCAAAGACGAAAAAAAAATAAAACAAAATGCTGAGTCATGAATGTGAGACCACTTGGAGCACCAAAATGGACCAAGCATGAAAACACATTATTTGTCTCTGCTACTCGGCCAGTAAAATAGTTTCAGTACAGTAAGTACTACTCACCAGATACTATCCTGTGTGGGTTCATTCATACATACATACATACATACATACATATATGTATATATATATATATATATATATATATATATATATATATATATATATATATATATATATATATATATATATATATACACATACACATATACATACATACATATATATATATATATATATATATATATATATATATATATATATATATATATATATATATACACACACACACATCTAAACTCCAAAGGTTTAAAAGTGAGCTCAATAAAGACAAGAGGCCTTTTGTGTGTTTCGTCTTTTTATATATACATTTATACCTATATACACTGTACATTTATGCCAAAATAAATCAACATGTAAAATTATATTGTGCACATCACATACTGTACGTGTGATCAAGGGAAGTACGAGAGAGGGTGGGATTCATTATCCAAACACACAACATTAACACTACTGCAATCTGTACACACACACACACACACACACACACAGGTTCTACAGCATGGCCAAAGCCATGTCCGTCAATATCTTATAGTTCTCCTGTTAAATGTCATCAAAGTCAGATATGTGACAAAAACCTGTTCAAATGCTGGCTGGGTTCATTTCCAGGAAGGTCACAACACCAAAAGTAGCTTTAAAATATTAAAAAGGTCTCAAAATGAAACTCTGAAATACAAAAGTTGAAGTCAATAAATAAATAAATAAATAAATAAATAAATAAATAGGCCCAACAAACAGATCAGAGCTCTCGCCACATGTGAGAGAAGTATGCACTGCACTTTTTACTCCAGACTAAGTTTTAGGTATGAACTCTTGCTTATCTATCCAACACCCCACACATCCAATTTCACATTCATATTTTATATATATATATATATATATATATATATATATATATATATATATATATATATATATATATATATACATACATATATATACATACACACACACACACCCTTTTTAAGCCATTTTAAAGCCTTCCTCTATGACTTGAAGGCAACATTTTATTTGAAGGTGACCTACATAACCACTTTATAATACGTGTATAAGAATGGGTACTGTGATATGTAAGGAATAAAGCCCAACAGGGTGTGCTGTTACAGGAATAATCAATAATAAAAAGACAAGGCACCCATTAGCACCCTGAAGTTGATCCTTTTCCTCGAGTAGCATCGCCCAAAGCACTTTATTCCTCTTATACCATAGCATTTACCAAGAATGACTGTTTTTAACGATTAAAGCAAAATGCATCGTGTCATATTATTGACAAAATCCTGAAGACTTCCCCACAGCAGAAAACTTGACGAAACAGCTTTACCTACAGAATGTTTTACAATGATCTCAAAGGCTCTTTCCAAAAAAAAAATGCTAATAATAATAAATGTGTCCAAGACTCCTCATATCAATCAGACATTTTCAATAGTTATATAACAGCTTTGTTTATTACTAGGCTTTCAATTACGTGAACTGTCCGGTATACAATTCCCTGTGAGTTAGTAATTACTATGCAAATGATATAAAATGACCGATAAACATTGCATTTCAGATATAAAATACCTTCATCTTCGGCTGTTACTGCATGTTTCTTAGGAGCCAGCGCTTACTGTTACACTGCGAGGCGGAGAAACTGTTTATTGAGAATAATATTCATAATGATTTAAATGATTTATTAAGCACAGGGTTCGCTCGTGTTCTTTTCATCACTGTTTTATAAAAGCAGCATGCATTACAGCGGTTTTATCTGATCAGATGTTTTTATTTTTGTCTGATGTTACCCGTAATAAAATACATTGTAAAACACGCTCTCTCATGGCCCGTTGCTAGAACATACAGTATTACAACAAGCACGTTACAGAACACCTTCTCTGTAATTATTACATGAGGTTCGCTTATAAAATAATCATATGTTAGGATGTTCACAATTATGTGATGCTTGAGCACATTATTGCTAACGATGCTTCATAGTGTCAGTGTTACAAGCCAGTAATTGTGTACAGGCTTCAAATTCCTTTCTGAACACTAAACTGAGGGCCACAGCAAGGTGCTGAATATGGGATAATTATTCATTCATTACTCTGTAAATGCTAATGCATGTGTTATGAACTCCCAATGTAGTACCTACTGTACGACACCCGCCTCACCCTGAGCTTACACTAGGAAGTGGACTATTCGTTTCCTGTGTAAGTTCACAATGCAGAGTCTTATTCAACAAGAGATTTGCAGTACTTTAATAAATTTCAGCACTCATCTCATCTTCTGGGTTTCATTACAAAACTAACAGTGCCTTGGCTAAAATCTTGCTCATGTGAACTCAGAGTTTGAATAAATATAGGATGAGAAACCATGAGCATTTTTTTTTGGCACAATCCTAAATATTGGTTTGAAATAAAGTTCAGAACCTTATACAGCTGAGGCTAAAAGTTACGTACAGTATACCTAGGCGAAAGATATTACATAAGAATTCCATTGGGTCAGAGGTTTAAATACAGCAAGTTCACCATCTGTTTAAACAATCTGGAAGGTTCCTCCTTCCTGATTGGACATTTGTAATGATAAGGAGTTAACTCTGAGAGCACCTGTAGCTGTATTGAAGCGCTGTGTACGGCGGGAAAAGGTCAACCTCAAGGTTTTTAATCTGAAGAGCTCCATTCTCACTGTGAAGCAAAGGGGTGGCAGCATCATGCTGTGGGGGTGTTTTACTGGAAAAGGGACTGATGCACTTCAGAAAACAGATGAAATACTGAAGAAACTGCATCAGGGTTGGATTTCCTATCAGGACAATGATCCTAAGCAGACCTCTAAAGTTGTAACAAAATGGCTAGTGGGAGCGGCCATCACAAAGCCCTGACCCGAATCCCAGAGCGGATTAGTGGACTGAGCTGAAAAAGCGTGTCTGAGTCAAGAAGCCCACAAACCTGTTCGCCAGTTCTGTCGGGAGGAATGGGAGAACATTCCAGAACAGTACTGTGAGAAGCTTGTGGAAGGATTCAACAAGAGTTTGATTCAAGGTTCAAGCAATGACACCAAAAACACTCTCACACACACAAAAAAAACTGTCTCTTAGCTCGTTTTGAAATTACGGAAATAAAGCAGATACTTTATGATTACATGAAATGTGTGGAGTTGTGGAAAAATGAGCCTTCGTACATGCAAACCTTTGGCCTCGACGGTTTGTTGGTTTTCTTTTACACATTTCTAAAAAAAAAAAAGAACAACCCAAAAAACAAAACAAAATCCCTGTGACAGCTCATCCCTACCATGCCCTTACTTTCACTTCAGTCTGGATTTGTCCTTAACACGCTTAGCTCTCCCTCCGTGTACGACGAAGGTCGCACTTGTCACAGCTCGTTATGCCCGAGAAGGATAAAAAAAATCAAGAGATTTCTGCCAGAGATTCTCACGCCTGATGTCTCTCACCCTTCCTGTCTGATACCTCTAGTCAGAATATGTCACAGTTACAGATACTCCAGACACACTGTGTGTGTGTGTGTGAGATTACAGCTGTACATTGGTGTGAATGATTTACCTCGTTCTTTCTTATTTACTTGACAGGATTCACAATATCTCCGTGTTAATATTGCTTATATGAAATGGTTCACTGCCACAAATACGGTCTGAAATTCGTTCTGCTCGATATAATAAACACCAAGTGTAGTCGAGCAGAGTGAGACAAGGGGGAGCTACAAGGCTAATGCAGATAAGAAATAATAAAGCGCAACCAGATCTTCATTGAGACATAACTGCTATCTAAGAATAATAACCTCATCTTTGCAATGGAGCTGAAACCAAGGTTTGAAGGTGAGATTTTTACCAGAAAGCTGGATATAACAATATAATTAACTTATACTTAAAAACTCATTTATTTAACTGAAATATGTCACACAGATAAAAGTAATCTGACACTGGTAGATGATGTGTTTATGGAAAAGATTTTTAGCACCTTCAGCATAAACTTAAAGAAGATAATATTGAACGTTAAAGATGTTTATGCCGCTGGACTGTACTGGGGCGGGGGAGGACTGCATACATGCCATTTTTGGCCTAACTGTTCCTTTACTACCCATCTTTTGCTTCGTGACACGTTAATCAAGTTCACTTTACTTTTAAGAAAATTACACCAGTAGCTTGTTTCTCAACCACCTCTACAGTAGGCTTGTGCCAATAATCAGACATCATACATCCTTTCAAGCTTCCAAGAAGAAGTCTATCGCATTCATCCCTGATGGAAACACACAAAAAAACAATAGAAACCCTCATAGAATGTGTAAAGGTTTTAATGGGAATTTCATTGATTTTAAATGGTCACTGTGGGTCTCTACTGGAAATTTGTTGCCTTATATTGGTGGAATGTTATGTCTAGTGGATACCATTAAGGACCAGTAATGGTTATGGTTTTAATGGTTGGCTGAGGGTTTGTAATGGTATTTGTAGTAGAAACCATTAGAATTTCTGTCATGGTTTTTATTGTTGGTTTCTATTAGGGGTGGGAGGCAGAATCTACAACTCTAGTAGATAATCTAGTGATTATTATTATTATTATCATTATTATTATTTTTTTTTTAAATAATAAAAATAAAATATAAAGTGTGAGAGATCACAATGTTAGCTCATGCCTACTGTAGAGACTAACACTTTTCAAAGGTGCCGTAAATAGAGAACCCAAAACTTGAGAGCAAACATGAGAGCCCCTCAGGCCACACACACACACACACACACACACACACACACTTTTCCACTAAGCTTATATTTATCTATTTAAAAAGCAACTGTACTTCCTGGACAATAAATCTCTCTCGAGTGTCACACACATCCCAGAAATCCCTTCATAAATGTCCAATGACAGCATAAAGCTAAATTGCGCTAGCACCCCTGTGAGATTTTTGATGCTATGCTAGCGTCAAGCTAACCTTAGTGCCTGGTTTGGTGTGTATCGTAACCTTCCGTTACAAGATATAGACCCACGAGACCAGGAGCAGGAACATTTCTGTCATGTATATGGCACTATTCTTATCTAGTTACATATTACAGTGCTTTTCTGTTTGTTTGTTTTTTAAGTAAAGTGCTCAGGTACTTCAGTTAGCATGGTTAGCCCAGCCCACGGCTAGCAAACTTAGCATTTCTCAGGAAGGAATGCCATGATTTCAATCCCAAAGTGTTACAATCCAGAAAATACAGTAAACTATAGTGGTGTAAAATAAGCTTTCTATGAGTGCTTATAAAGGCTTAATCTCATTTAAGCTGCATTAATGAGCTGAGTTCCACCTGAATCGGTTTGCCCCTGTTACACACACACACTCTATTACATATGTTAGTCAGACATTAGAACAAAGACTGGATTAATTACAACATTCACACACAAGGTACATGGTATTCTCAACTGCTACTTTCCTTCCAAGCTCATTCTTTGCTCAGCACGTGTGAGATATATTACTTTGGCTCTTAAAAAATAAACTCTACTAAGAAGTTTAACATTGGCAGTGATCGGGTTACGAAAATAACACGGTTGACGCAGCACACACACTGCATCAGGTTTGCAGCTTCTAATAATAGTGCATTTCTACTGGTCTAATGTCTCTCTCTCTCTCTCACACACACACACACACACACACACACACACACACACATAACTGCCACTGACCATATAACAACCCACTCTGCCGTGGAAGCATTTTAACTGACGTCAAATCAACAATGAGAACGCTTCTCATTTCCTCCCTGTTTAATATATTATTGGAATGTTTCACATCTTTTTTGACTGTATTTGCACCAAGGGCGCTTGCACACCTTCATCATGTGGTTCTTTTGGTCATTTCAGACATAGATGATTCCTCTGTCCTGTCAGGTTGGGTGCTCGGGTGCAAAAGCGCGTCAGTAGATGCTATCGTATGCACAATGTTATGACACTGTCTGTTCCAGTCGCACTGTGCCCATGCTACGTTGCATGAGCTGAATGTTTTTTTATGTAGGAGACGTTCCCGAATGAACGTTTCATTGTTCCGGGACCAACAACCCTCTCTTTTCACCACCCAATGTCATTCCTCCCGTTACTGAGCCACCTGAAGAGTTCGTCCAGACGCACCAGTCGGTTTCCAGAGAGAAGGGAAAACCCATTGTACAGCTCTGCATGTTGAGCAAAATATATATATATATATATAAAATTGTAAACCCTAATAGTCCTCACTGAAATGAATAAAGAAAGAGGTGCATAATCAATACTGTTAAGAATTTCAGATTTTGGTAAGAATTTGTGTTTCTGGAGGAAGGTTTTAACCAGCTTGGGAGTTGGAAATGGGTGGAAGGAGCACACAGTGTTGATCCAGGAACATCAAAGGAATATTGATTCAGGAACATGTCCTACTGACCTTTTAACCTTGGGAATAGTGTAATGCATCATACATGTGTAATGCATACACAATTGTAATACATGAAAAATTGAGCTGCAACTGGCAATTCATTTTGTAGACACAAAGAGAATTTCAGCACTCTTCAGTTTCCATTCGCGTAACCTTCATCTGTATCTTGACCAAATAGTTACCAGCATTTTTTGATTCAAACCAAAATGCAAACGAATTAGGTCTGCAAATGCCCAGCCAAAAAACAAAAACAAAACAAAAAAAAAGTCAGTCTGTTTTTTTTTTTAAACAACAACTCTTTTTTTTTGTCACATCACGGCACCCACGGTACAAACGGATGACAAGGAATTCCAGCAAAAATGGGTTTCTACACGTGGTGCCAGGAAAACTGGCAAGAGATGGTGAAGAGGTTCAAGTAAAGAGTTCCATCTCTCCATCCATCAGGTATTGCACTGTGACGCGATCCTTGTGGATCTTTGGTGGTGGTGGTTTGGTGAACGGAGGAAGGAATACAAAAACATGGCAGTAGAAGGGTAGGATTTTTATCTTTTTCCACTGGTTGGAAGCCCCATCATCCTGGTTGGACGTTGGGTTATTCCCCGGACAACTGAACAGTCAAAATAAATAATCTCGAGGAAGACAAGCCTGCTTTCCATTACATACTGTAACACAGGACTTTTACAATCTTCTTGGCAGTGCTTAGCCTCTTCTTTTTTTTTTTTTTTTTGCAAAAATGGGAAAGGGGGATCTAAGCAGGTGCAAATCACAGGTCAGAACTAGATAAAGAAGAGTGAAGAAGAGAGTCCCACCTGTGGACACACATAAAAGAAAGGACACAAACGGGGCAAATGTTGGATGGCTTTTGGTACCCGTGTTCAAGCTTGTGCATATTAACAAGGGCTCGTGGGTGTGGGTTTAATCTGGGGGCGGGGCTATTGGGTGGGTCCACTAAGCTTTGAGGGCATGCCACTGGGCAACAGCAGTGCGAGGATGACCCATCATATCCTTCCAATGTTTCACCTCTGCGGGGCCACTCTTCCACGACAGATAGATCTGAACAATCGAGAGAGAGAAAGAGATAGAGAGAGAGAGAGAGAGAGAGAGAGAGAGAGAGATTTCAGAAAGTACCCCTTTTGTTGACGTGCTGT
The DNA here is from genome assembly GCF_001660625.3 of Ictalurus punctatus. Classification (NCBI taxonomy): domain Eukaryota; kingdom Metazoa; phylum Chordata; class Actinopteri; order Siluriformes; family Ictaluridae; genus Ictalurus; species Ictalurus punctatus. The sequence continues at coordinate 644,692 of NC_030425.2, forward strand.
TAGATTCTACTATAAAGCTTGGGCGCACTCGCAGTGCTTCTACGACTAGCATCCTTTAAGAGGAGTTTCATTATAATGACAGGATGACTTTTTTGGAGAACATTTTCTTTTAATAATGATAGAGAGCATCAGTTACGAACAACAAAATGATGAAAACAAGTTCAGGAAAACATCACAAAAAAGTCTCAGACTGCGGCACAGCTGCTGAAAGGGTCTGTTTACAGGACAACGTATAGAAAACACAGATAAAGGCTCTCTGGTTTGAGATTTATGATTCAAATGGAAATTTATGGCCTTAACCCAAAGCACTATGTTTGATGGAAGCCAAACACTGCTCATCACCCTATCGCTAACACAGTGAAGCATGTTGGCGGTAGCATCATGCTATCAGGGTGCTTTTCATCAGCAAGGACAGGGAAATTAGTCAAGGTTAAGGGCAAGATGGTTGAAGCCAAATACAGGGCAAATGTAGAAGAAAGGTTGTGCCAGTCTGCAAGAGACTTGAGCCTCTGGACGGAGTTACAGTCAAACAGGACAACGACCCTAAGCATACTGCCAAAGCTACATTAGAGTGGTCCAAAACCAAGAATCTGAATGTTTTATAATATTAAACTCAGTGGCAAGATGTAAAAACTGCTGTTCAACACTAGTCTCCTTCCAATCTGAAAGAGCTTCAGCAACTTTTCCAAGGTGAATGGGCAAAAATATCAGGATCCAGATGTGCAGCTGTAATTGCAGCCAAATATGGTATTACCAAGACCCCGGGGAGGGAGGGAAGGGGTTGGGGGTTTATTTTACAAATATTTTACACATTCAAATGTTAGGCCATTATTCAGGACCATGTGCGTGAGAGAGTGGGACCTTACACCTGTACCTTGCCTATGACATCATTTCGACTGAGTCTGTCCTTATCCATGACTGTGATGACGATGGTGGTCTCTCTCAGCACGTGAGCGGGAACGTCGAAAGGAAAGGACTCGTTAAAAACAGGGTTCAGACACCTCTTCATTACCACGGTCTTCTTCTTTTCCACCCGTTTGTCTTTGTGCATCAGCCACACTTTCACGTAGGGGTCTAAAGTGCACACAATACACACACACACGTTTCACTCGAAATGTCCAATTTTATATAAATGAATGCATCGTCAAAGGTCAACACTAAAAATTATTTTCCAGTATGAAACTTTAAAAGTGTCATATACGTCATTTAATCTCTAAAGCTGGATTTCATGCTCCTTGCAATCACATAACATTCCATTTTATTGTGCTCAAAACCCTCGCTGACACCAACACCGAGCTGGTGTAAGGTTCACAGGCCTACCTGAGGTGCCGCCGATGTCCATGGCTTTTAGATTGCGTGCCTTTATGATGTTCACAGTGATGGTGTTAGCCGTGGGATTGTAACACAGTGACACCAACAGGTCACCTCGACTCCCCTATACATACACAGACCACACAGACGCGCACACAGACACACATAGACACAAGCAAATTACTAGCCATCTGTTTCAGAAGGAGGCAGGAGACTTGTGGTCCACACATAATGTCAATCAAAGCTGACTACACATCACAGAGAATTAAATCCCATAATTCTGAATGAGAAAAAAGAAACAAAACAATAGCAGACAACTGAGGAAAACCTCTAGCTTATAATTCCTTTGCATTTGCAATCTATCGTCTTGCCGAGTGACATGACTAACCATGGGTTCATTTCATCTTCAGGAAGGATCCGGAAGGGGGTGCGAGGTGGGAATACACCCAGGACGGTACGATCGTCCATCGCAGGGCACCATGTACACACGGAGACAATTTAGAGTAGCCAATCCACTTACCGGTATGTTTTTGGGAGGAAACCAGAGAATGAGAAAACCCACACAGACACAAGCAGAACAGATCAGAGAGTAGCCTGAGCTCAGGATCAAACCAGGTACCCTGGAGTTGTGAAGCAGACAGCAGACCTGCTGAGCCATCCGGCATTACATTAACCAAAATACATTTAATCATGGAAATGCTCTTTGACATAAGCTATAACTCTGTTAAGAAAAAGAATTGCATTCGCATCTATGCTGGAAAGCTAGTGCATGTTGAAAAGACACCTGAATGCTGGACTGAAGAGAATCCAGAGATGTGTGGCTGATGTACTACATCTGAAATGGTGATATTTTCACTCTTCACTACCATTTACAGTCTCAGCTACCTTAGACAAAAGGTGTTGAACCAGACCAGGCCTTTTGGAATAATGTGCTCTGAACAGATGAATCAAAGATCGAGCTGTTTGGCCACAGTAACAGCAGACATGTTTGGCGGTGACCAAAGACAGCTTTTCAGGAGAAGCACCTCATACCAACTGTGAAGCACGGTGGTGGAAATGTTATGGTTGGGGTTACTTCGCTGCCTCAGGGACTGGACATCTTGCATTCATTGACTCAACTATGAATTCTGTTTCATATCAAAGAGTGCTTGAAGATAATGTGAGGTCATCTGTCCAAAAAATGAAGTTGAACCGAAACTGTACCTTTCAACAGGATTATGATCCTAAGCACATGAGAAAATCCACCAAGGAATGGCTCAAAAAGAAGAAATGAAGGGTTATGGAACAGCCTAGTCATAGCCTGGATTTGAATCTCATTGAAATGTTGTTTGGGGGGGGTGTAATGCTTTCCTCACAGCTTCAGCGTCGATATGTTTTGCGCCTCAGTGGTACAAGGAGGAAGACACACACTAACACTAACCTCAGCTCTTCACAGCCGTGAATGAGGCATACTATCCAGACTGTGGGCCAATACAACCTGGAAAGTGTATAAGTGGACGGGCTAATGGCTTGCGTGTATGCTTTGCGGGCTTAGATTGGTGACAGGGTCGCAGCTTGATGCCTATTACATGACGAACGTAGAGCACCACATACTCCTGTGAGCCAAAACACGATTAAGCAATTATCTTTAATTCCCCTCGAGCGCAGTCAATCCTATTCCGTCCAATTTTCTTCCCCTTCTTCGAATGCAGAAATAGAATTGCGCTCACCAGCATTCACACACACACAGAAATGCTGGATTGTGACTCACACTGCCATCGCTGCACGGTTTCAGCTCTTTCCAGACTGCCTCCGTGTGTGCGAGATTGATCTTGTTGAGGGGAATGGACACCTCGCCTATGGGGTCGTTCCTGCTGAATCGGTCATAATCCAGCACCTGCAGGTACAGAGTACGCTGGACCACCTTCTCATACGGGAAACCTAGAAGTTGCATAACGTAAACCATTAAAGCAAGTTTTTGAATCAAGGTTGACAGCTCTGTGATTTTAGGATGGGGACACTTTCAACACTCCCATCAGGACAAAAATGATCAGTCAAAATAAATTTGTACTGAAGTGACATGACCTTTTCTCCCTGGCCCAAAACAGTTCCAAGAGCCAATGTATTTGTTTTATTTTTTCTTTGTCACACATCTGTATATACAATGGCATGTAATCACAAACAATATAGCATGAACTCATCGTTTCTTTACCCCATTTTCTCCAAATTTGCTCACAATTCCTACCCACTACCTAGCTATCACACACTTTCTCAACTTCTCTCTTTCACATAGATAAGCTCACAGACACCCAGCGACTGGCTAGCATCGCTCCGATTGAACGAGGAAGAGTATTGCCCCTCCCACCCAGAAAGCACAGGCGATTTTTGCTCATTTGGACCCCTGGCCATGGATATCTGTGACAGATGTCAGAAGGAACCCTATATAATTCAAAGGGCTTGAGTTCTATATTGATTTCAGACCTACTGGGTGACCCAGTACACATAAGACAACATGCACAAGAATATTATAGCTTGATAAAAACTGAGATTGAGGTAATAATAGCAGCATGGTATGTAATATTAGCCAGTCAAGCTGAATATAATTCCACTGGAAGACAGAGAGGTATTCTTTACCTTCAAACAGGAACGTTTCATTCCAGTGAGGGTTCAGGTTCTTTCTCTTCACCTTAGTCTCCAGTTTGTGCTTCTTGTCCGGTAGCAGATAGATTTTAACGAACGGGTCTGAGGTCCCGGAGAAATCTTTTGCCGGTAGATCCTGGCCTTTAAGGATCTTCACGGTAAGTGTGGAGTCCTGGAAGCTGTAGCCCACGCTGAACTGTATTCGACCCAGCTTCTCACACACCGGACCCTCATGTTCTTCCTCTTCAGAGCCCGGAGACAACTGCAATCGTGCCCAAAAAACCCCAATGTTAAACGTTAAATTCGTCCCCTTGTTTTTATTCTCAGATCAACGTTTTTTAAATTAAAGGCAGAATTTGAAAATAAATAACGGCAGATTTATGTCATATTTATTAAATAGAAATGTAAATCTGTAAAAGTGTCATAACAGACCATAATTGTCAGAGATTTGAAAGTGATCTAATAATCAAATAATATTTGATTTCATTCACTTTAGCTTTGGGTTTAACAGGGGTGTGTAAACTACTTAGTGAGGCTTAATGTACTAAAACAATGAGCAGAGAAAACCATTTTTCAATTCATTGGATTACGGTGTCACTGTTTTAGCGTTAGATACTGTTTATTACAAGAGAAATGTGTGAGGAAAGATGCTTTATCCGGTCGTTGTTTTAGTATATTAAGCCTTGTTAAGCGCTTCAGAATGTCTCCCGTAACCTTTCCGATCAGATCAGTTTAATCTCTAATAGTTTTTCCCCGTCTAAAAGCAACTAGCTCATGTGTAAAGTGGTTATCGTATCAGTCGGTGCGACGGGTTTAAAGGTATGACCATAAGCTCTGTTGGGGTAACCAGATAAGAGTGAAAGCAATGATCAGGATCCCATGGCCTGAGCAACAGGAAGTGAAGAACGATCCAGAACACTGTAGGCGCTTCCCTAATGCAACCCTTAGGGATTCCCTGCCACTGGAACAAGTATTCGGGAGTTCTTTCTTCCAGTGAACAAATGAATACTGAAAGATAGAGTGACCTGTTAAATTAGCCGAGTCTGGGGAAAGTTCACTGCTACAAGTGGAAACACCATCATTAGGCATGATGATAAAAAGAAAAAGAAAGAAAGAACACCATGCCACCCACATAATGCCAGGCAGACCTGGTAAAGATGTTTCCTGACTGCCTCCGTGGTGATGTGTTCCTAGTTTAATTACTGGGCTCTCCCTGGAAAACAGCGACACGTGTGTGTGAGTGATTAGAGTGGGAGAGAGCACCGCTCACACCCCTTACTTAGCACATCATGTTACATCCAACTCAAAACCACAACATGTTGGGTACGAATGGATGTAGTAGATGGTCCAGATGTTCCTCTACACACACACACACACACACACACACACACACACACACACACACACACACACACACACGTGTCATTGCCTTACCATGAGCATGTCGCTGGTGACGGAGTTGGCGAGGTCCGAGACGGAGGAGTTAGCGTCAGTGCGGCGGTTGCTCTCATCTGGGGTCTGGCCTTTAGGACTGCTGTTGGCTTTGTTACCGATGGCTCTGCGGGCAAATGCGAACAGTCAGTGGATATGAGCTGCGTTGCTATTCAAGGACACAAATCAGACTTAGGAAATGATTACGCTCTTCCCGGGAGTATGATTTCTGTGATGAACTTATAAATGATGACCTCTGATAGAACATTAAGTTCATACATGCCCAGTGAAACCTTTTATTTATATACAGATACAGGACTGCTCTGAAAGGGTTAAAAGGATCTCTACTGTGTATTACTGCTCTGGTTATAGTACTTAAACACACGGTTCACAGTAAGCGTGTGTGTGGGTCTTTTTTGTACAAATATGTACAACTTCACTACAGGGTGTAAAAAAAAATGATACATTTTCAATCCTGGAAGACTGTAACGCCGATTAAAAGATTTCAAATGATTCCGTTTCAAGAGACCATCAATAATAAAGCAGCTTCCTGACAAACATCTACACTTCAAGCTCCAAACACTTATTCAGCTGCGGCAGTGTCTGAGACAGACGACAATCCCTGACCCAATTTATCAGCTCCGCTCAGTTTCAAATGCTTCAAAGGAAACAGCTTGATAATGATCCGCATATACGAGCAAAAAGCTGTGGATATATCACAGGTAAGCTTTTACTGTAGCTAGCTGAGTGAGCTGGACTAGCTAGCTGGTATGAAAACTCCGTATTAAATTCAAAAGGTCATGCCGATGTTCAGTAACGATGGAGTTAAATGTATAGCTTACCGATAACGCCCAGGATCATGTGTGAGACCTAGCTAGCTATGTAGGAATGAGTATGAGATAGATAACTCACTCCAGCTAAAACGTGGCTAAGCTAATTACGCAGCTAGCGATCAGTTTCTTTATATGCAGCGGATAACAGAGGTGGCTTTCATCCCAATCAGCTATACACATGCAAAAAAGTGATTTATAAAGTATTTATTCAAGCAGATTATATATATATATATATATTTATTTATTTATTTATTTTTTTAAACAGACGACTTGTTTACTCTTACTTGAGTCATTCTTTTGGGATTTTTAACCACAGTAACTGTATTTTCACTCGTCATTTTTGCTCAATTTCTTTCAAAATACAAAATTTGATAGCATTTTGAGATGTTTATAAAGCTGTGAATCTGCACTCCAACTTCATCCTGCAGTAACACAGAGCCGACGGAAGGAGGCGACGAACGTCTGCGGCTAATCTGTGTGTTATTCCTCTGGGAAACCCGGGTTTGTTGGCAAGGCAACAATTAGATAGAACACGCACACACACACACACACACACACACGCGCTTTTATTTCCATCAGCATATATGCCAACGAATCATAATCTAAAAATGTGTGCTTGTGTGTGTGAACCAACACTTCTCACACAGCATTTCTTTGCCCTCACAGTGTTACACACACACACACACACACACATACACATATATATTTTCACACTATTACTGGATTACACAGGCACCAAAGAATCATGATCCAAGTATGTGTGTGTGTGTGTTGATGATGCTGTAGATGAAGCTATATGAACTCACCAGCACTCAAGGTGCAAGGCGCATTCCATTAAACTAGACTTGTGTTGACCCTCGGATATTCACGTACATTACCTAACCATGTTTCATAACCAAACAAACAGCCACCAAAAGCAACTAAAATATTTCAGTGCTAGTGTACTCGTAGCTTCAACGCGTGGTAGGTAGGATTATAGAACAGGCAAAATTAAGTACTAGCTACGTAGCTCTTACTAGTCATAGTTTAGCACACAGCTCTGATTTAAATCTAAACTAAATGATGTCGGGTTTAAGAATACACCAAAGACTGAATTCCAGGAATGTGCCAGTACAGTATGTTACTGAATACTGGTTCTGGGGCCAGCACTGGCGATTGGTATTAGACAACAGCTGAGACTCGGAGTACTGTAAATGGAAAATGTCAAATAGGTGTATTCCAATTTAGCCCCGAAGTTTCCTCGGCAACCGCTCTTCTTTTCAGCTTGCCATGTTACAGAGTCCTAGCAAGAACTAAGCGCTATTATAAAAAAAATAATAATAATCAACACCTTCTGACCAATCAGAATCAAGTATTCAGGAGTGTGGTGAGATGAGAAAACCGAATTCATACAGTTCAATACATTAAGACCTCTTCCATACAAATGAAGGTGTTTTAAGGATCTGCGGTCAGCCTGTACACAGTGAGGCTTTGGAGCGTGACTTGATTTCTCCTTTTATTAGGAAACTAAATTTCTTTAAAAGAATGCATCATTTCCAGATTGCTGGAAGTGTTTTAAATTCTCCAGAGAGATGCGCAAAGACAACTGACGACAAGCAACGACTACCAAACACACAGACACTCACACAAAGAGCACAGATGTCTAGCTGGACAGGACTAAAATGCTCAGCACACTCACAGGTTTGTCCACGAAAAGAAGGCAATTTAGGCTGGAATTCTGTCAGGGGTGAGCGAAAAATGTCCAATTCCATTCTGAAAGCAGCTTTCCATCAGAAATTGCATTAAAGTGCCATTTTCTTTCTGGGGATGATGATGATGATGATACTGTTTGGTCAGTGTTACCAGCGCAGCTGTGTTAAACTACAGAAAAGTACCTCTTTCCCCGTTTCCAGACTAATTCTCAAAAAATAATGGACACCGTAAAACTACCTTCAGCTCCGCGGGTGGGCAAATGCAATCGAGTCCAATGATGATGATGATGATGATGATGATGTGCTGCAGGGTACCGAGCTGCGTAATATCACACAGAAGAATAGATTACATCACAATCAAAAGAATTTCGGGAACACTTGTAATCGCGCTGCTAGATTGGTACTTTCCGTCCCCCCATGACCTTTTAATTGAACTAAGTATTAATTAAAGGATAGAAAGTGACTTGCGCTGAGTTCTTTCCCCCCCTGAAAGTACAACTCTCTCCATCCATAATTTATCACTTCTAATAACATCATGTTAGGGTCAGTGTAGAGTGCACACATAACTTCACATAACATCGCCTTCGTTTATCAACCTTTTAGGAACATTTACTTGCATCTTTCCTGACACGGCTCATCTGCATGTAGTGACATCCACAAATCTCCATAAAAGGTAACGTGCACAGGCATGAACGAACAGTCAGGGTCAAGCCGGAAAAACAGAAGCGGAAGATATTTTGACTCACTTCTATGCCAATTAAAGTATTTAATAATATATTATTATTATTAATCCATCCAGAGAGTGATGCAGCAGCGCTTTAGCCCTTTCATACACGTGTTTTCGGGTTCTTCTCGTGCGTGAGGATCCCGACCATGCGTATGTACAAACCCCCTGGTGAGTATTAGAGACTGTTATTGCCGCTACGCTGATTATGAAGAGCTTCCATCACACTTGTGGATAATCGTATACTCGACGAACCGAAGCTTTGTGCAGGAATGGGTTTTTTTTGTTTGTTTGTTTTTTTTTTAAATGACAACGGGCGAGTGGTAAGTCGTGGTGAGTCAATTTCATTTGCCTAGAGCGATTGGAGTTGATCTCAGTTTCCAAGGGTTTTTACTCTTGGGAGCATTTCAATAAGAAACTGGAGACGGGTTTGTCAGCAGGCTGCACTTAACTTCAACACAGGAGTCGTGCAAATACAACACCAACCTCCAAATTAACAGAAGAGGCATAACGCACATCGCAAATACTTCAATAGAAACAGGGTTTCATTAAAGTGCTATAACTGTATTTGTCAAGTGAAGGGTTTTTCCCCAGGCCACGACACATATCTACTAAATCATCTGGAATCTGATATCAATTGTACTTCCAGTTCTTCTTCCTTTCTGACAGAACAGCCTTAAAAAAACGATTTTTTCCCCCACCGAATTAAAACAATAAAAAAGTATTCTAGTACAGCCAGACGTGCTGCTGATTTTTCAAAGTGAACTTAAGGGGGATACTCCTACTTCATTCAGCGTGCGTTTTGTCAGAGGTCCGCTTGAACTAAATGTTAACAATGCAAAAAAAAAAAAAACCCAGAATGAAAGCCAGTAACCGCAAGCGTCCAGCAGTTTAGCATTCGCCGATTGAGATCATGCGAATAGAGCTTATTTCCTTCACGATTAGCACCATTTGGTTAAACAACCTCTTTGAGACAACAGTTTGAATATAAAGGACTCCCGACTGCAAAGTATGCAATATTTGTTTGAGTCAGCCTCATGTCACTTGGTAATGAGTAAGCCGTTAAGACATTAATTATGAAATACCCAGTGACGGGATTTACGTATGCAAGAACGAGCGCAAAGTAATAAAGAGTGGATTTGCTCTTCTAAATGTAAACATTCCTTCAGTGCATAAAATGAGGATATTTCAATGACATTTTATTCATTTATTGTTTTTGCTTCAGGACATGTCCGAACTTCAGGGTTTTTGCTTGGACGCTCAGTTCTATGCTCAGTGTGGGAGGGAAAGTTGTTGCTGTATTGTTCCTTCAGGGTGACGTGTGATTATGCAATGATATCGCGCTATGAAGCCAACGCTTTCTCTTGCTTTTCAGAGATTAGTAACCTTAAGTAACCTACTTCGAAGGTTCTGGGACAATGCTCCCTGAGATCAAGACATGGTCTGGTGTTAGGATCATTCTTTATGGAATGATCCTAACACAGTTAGGTCCCACAGTTATGGAACAGTCTTCCTATTAGTGTTCGGGACTCAGACACAGTCTCAGTGTTTAAGTCTAAGCTTAAAACGTATTTGTTTACTCAAGCCGACCCTGACTAGATTCTGTTCTACTTTCTCCCTCTCTCCTTTCGCCGAGCCCCACACGAATTTATGGAGATACTAGAGATCCAGATCCTTTCTGCCTCTGGATGGAGCTCAAATCTTCTTTAATTCCAGACTGCTGGGACTACGGCTGCTCCTAACGCCATACAGACTTCATATAAATTCATAATGAACTTTTTCACACTATCTGTTGTTACCCAGATGAGGATGGGTTCCCTTCTGAGTCGGGTTCCTCTCAAGGTTTCTTCCTCTTAAAACATCTTAGGGAGTTTTTCCTTGCCACCGTCGCCACTCAGTGGCTTGCTCAGTTGGGATAAATTCACACCTTTAATATCTGTATACCGTGTTGATATTTCTGTAAAGCTGCTTTGAGACAATGTCTATTGTAAAAAGCGCTGTACAAATAAAATTGAATTGAATTGAATTGAATTTATCAACATCATCCTTTTTTATGCATTGCAACAGTGACTGCGTTTACATGGACAGCAGTAATGTAATTATTGACCTTACTCTGAGTAAGATAATAATGTGATTAAGGTGTGTACACGAGTCGCTTTTAGAATACTCCTGTCATGTTCCCGTTTTACATGTTTTAGAACATAATTAGATTAACCGCACACGTCATTACGTCACCGCGCCACGCCGTCCGACTCCCTCCAGAATTTCACGTATCGACATACAGTTCATCTTCGTTATGGTACCGTATATAGATTTGGGTGTTTTTTTAAATTTTTTTTAGGAACGCTTTAAGTGCAGTTAATTATTTGTCATGCTGCACGTGCAAATAGACGACTGCTTGAAGCCGTGGGCTGCGTCCCGAACCGCATACCTACAGCCGTACTCTCTTGTTCGCCGTAAAATGTTCAGCACTGCCGTGCGTGATCGTGTCCTGTCATAAATTCATATGAAAACTCTCACACGACGTTCATAATGTGATTAAGGTGTTTACATGTCTGTAATACACGTCCATAATGCGACTAAAACAGGAATAATCCACACGTCTTAATTCGATTAGAGCTTAATTCGAGTGTGACCTTAATCAGATTAAAGTAAGTAAAAATTGCTGTTTACATGGTAGTTTCTTAATCAGAGTATCATCTCAATCGGGTTAAGAGTGGATTATTGTTGTCCATGTAAACACACTGAGTGTGATGTGAATTTCCATCCATCCATCCATTTCTTACACAGAATCGCACACCCATTCACACCCCACGGACAATTTGGAAATGCCAATTAGCCTACAACACACGTCTTTGGACTGGGGGAGGAAACCGGAGTATGCAGAGGAAGCCCCCACAGGGAGAACATGCAAACTCCGCGCACACTAGAGGCAGAGGTAGGAATCGAACCCCCAACCCTCCCCCCCGTGCTTCGGGGGTTTCCTCAGGGTACTGAGGGATGAAGGATGACGGGCATTTCCAAATTGTCCGTAGTGTGCGATTGTGTGCACAAGTGTGCCCTGCGACGGGTTTGGCACCCCGTCCATCAAAACGTTCACTCCTTTATGTATTTCTTTCCTGTCATTTCTACATGATACATTATTAAGGTACTTGTGCATATTACAGAGATCCTCAAGCTTTCCCTCCATTTCTGCACTCCGCTGCATGCGGCACTGAAATCAGGAGATTATAACCCGAGACCACACATCCTGCAACATACGCCTGGTTTAACCCAGTTTCAGACGCACACAATGGATGATTTGTTTTTTATATACGAAGATAACAAGCTGTCAAGCAAATCGTTAAATCATTTACTCCGTTGTCTTCATCGGGTCCGATTCGGCATGCCGCACCGATCGTCAGTTCGCTCAGCGCAAAGAGCTGCAGGAACTGAAAAACGCACATAAACAGGAAGTAAATTTCTGTTCATGATTATAAGCATTGTTACGAGGCGTGCGAGGAGGGGTGTGTGTGTGTGTGTGTGTGTGTGTGTGTGTGTGTGTGTGTGTGTGTGTGTGTGTGTGTGTGTGTGTGTGTGTGTGTGTGTGTGTGTGTGTGTGTGTGGGAGAGAATTATAGTTATTCAAGATGAGCACTTGTGTAAGAGGAGTGGGCGTTTAGGTTTTAATCCTTCATCGAAACCAAGGGTGCGCCCCCAAAAGCTTGTGTTCGAGACAACATGCTTTTCTGGCATCTCCGTGTTAATATCAGATTATAGCTAAAGATAAAGGGTGGAAAACCATGAGGCGAGAAAAAGAAGGGACTGTATACAGTAGTAGGAGGGAGAACTGAGAAACGAGATAAGCACTACTTAATCCTACACACAACGAGTCTGGCGTAACACATCTGAAGTGTCTGCTTTCGGATATTCCGCGAGTAGGATGTAGTAGTGTATAGAATCAAGACAATGAAGAGAGGTCTTATCAGAGGTGAAGCGCAGCACGAATATCATGTGTTGGCATTCCTCTTGCTATATTGCTCTGCATAAACCAGATCCCAAAATCTCCACCACTTCAGTGAAATTGGCGATTAGCCTCATAGTTCACAAAAGTATGTGGTATTAGTACTGGTGTTTGCTACGCTTATTTGGTAACCCAGCATTCTCCAATATATCAGAGCTTATAGATTAGGGGGAATATTCCACCTCCTGCTTGTGGTAGACTACAGCCATAGCCGTTTTCACAAGCTAATGCGCTAGTACACTAGCAACTAGCATGGAGAAGTGTGCCAGTGAAAGGAGTGTTAAGAAACTTTTTCATTTTGGACTGACCCACTTTAGTTTTTTATGCGTTACATTTTCATCCAAGATACCTGGAAGCGCAATAACTCAAGAACGAGTGGTTGAATGTTTGTAGGAGTTATATAGAATTATCAGTGTAACCTGCGATTAGAAATATTTAAAATAGTTGTTGTGTTTTGTTTCCTTCCTGTTTGTCATACAAAGATGTTACATACACGTTCATGTTCAAGAACTCAATACTTATTTTTGGCTAGCTGTGATTATCACCATCGGTTCACACCATGCCGCAATTACCAGATGACAATCCGGACATTCTCCTCGTACCTGTTCATGTCTTCGCACTCAGAATTCAATTAATCCGTACAAGATGATAGCGGCGGCTGTGGCTCAGTTGGTAGAGCGGGTTGTCCACTAATCGTAGGGTTGGCGGTTCGATTCCCGGCCCACGTGACTCCACATACCTTGGGCAAGACAATGAACCCCAAGTAGCTCCCGATGGCAAGTTAGCGCCTTGCATGGCAGCTCTGCTACCATTGGTGTGTGTGTGTGTGTGTGTGTGTGTGTGTGTGTGTGTGTGTGTGTGTGTGAGAATGGGTGAATGAGACACAGTGTAAAGCGCTTTGGATAAAAGCGCTATATAAGTGTGCCATAAAAGATGATGATTTTGACGACTGCACAATGACATGAAACTGTATCGCATGTCTTTACTTTATTTTCAGATTCATCTTGCATCATTAAGACTATTAATAATAGTAAATTTATCCGAAATATTAAACAGAAATGTTCCAAGATAACCACTTAACTACACTGTTACTGCTGAAGCCGCCGCCATTTTGAGCATTTCCACATGACGTTGCAGCGCTCAGGTGGTACAAGTCGGAGATTTTTACAATTACAAGTTCGACAAGGACGTGATCGCTTTTTTTCAAACCAGATGCTCGTAATTACGGTAATTACGACATGGCATGGACGCAGCTTGCGTTCAAAACTAGATTGTGAAATGGATCCAAACAGAGTCAAAGTCACAGCGAGTTCGAAATGTCCGAAATCTTCGATAGCTGCATTCATGTTTGAAGTATATTTAAGGGAATTCCATGCATACTGGAGCTATCCCAGGGGACTTGGGGCATGAGCCGGGACACACCCTGTACTGTATGGGGGGTGCAAATTCATCGCAGGGTACAATCGCACTCGCACACTACGGACAATTTGGAAACGCCAGACAACGCATGTCTTTGGACGAGGGGAGGAAACCGGAGTACCCCGAGAAAACCCCTTGAAGCACGGGGAGAACATGCGAACTCCGCCCACACAGGGCGGAAGTGGAATTCGAACCCCCAACCCTGGAGGTGTGAGGCGAATGTCATGTGCAAGTGTTGCAAAATAATATCGTAAAATGGGCAAAACAACAGAACACAGAAAGATCTGACTTTAGCCGCTTGCTGCTTTTTAGAAGTCACATTTGCTTGCTGGAGTAGCTGCAGCACTTACGGTATTTTTATGAGAAACGGTTTAAAAATAGAGCAGCTCAGGGCGACGGTGCTGCCGACACGGCTGTGTTTCACCTCTGATCACACGTCAGTGTTAGTTAGCTGGACACCTGCCAATGCACACCTCATTTTCATTTCCATTCAATTACCTTCCTCTGCCATGTAGAGATGCACACACACACACACACACACACACACACACACACACACACACAACACGAGGAGAGTCTTGAAGGGTGTGGGATTATGTAACCGCTGTCTTTTGGTACTTTTTTGTTTTTTTTAACTTCAGCTGCGGCATAAAAAGGCTACAAATCTAAAAACGGCTTTATTTGTAGTTATTTTGTTTTACACTATTGTAAGTGGCAATTTATTACAATTTCATCCATTCTTAATATGTATTATAATAAAATAAATGCCATGTACCGTGTGTTTTGTGGACCACAAGATACAGTTTCTTGTACCTCTGCCAGGCAGTGTTGTGATGAAGCTGCATAATTGCATAGTACAGTATAAATATATACACGTGTGTGGATATGAATCATATTACATAGATGCATATTTCTGACCTTCTATGTTTGTATTTTAAGCTACAAATACTATCCACGATAAATAAATAAATAAATGAATGAATGAATAAAGACCCTAGCAGAAAATAGCATCATTATAGTAATTACATGGTTTTACAGTTAAACATTGGTGTGTAATGACTGCTTAGTAAGGATGGACAAATAGGATTTCTTGACAGAAAAATTTGCACCAGAACATCATAATAATAGTAATAATAGTAAATAATAATAACACCTTCATGACAGTTTTATCTTGCCCTGCGTTTCAGATTCCTAGATATAAAGTTATATATAAATGGAGAGCTACGGCATGTGAAGGCTAAGCACTGGGTCTTCCACACGGTGTTGACCTGGTATTCTCATATGTGTTTTCTGAAGCGTACAGCTTAGCGCACGTTAGTCTGAGTGTTAGAGACAGATTTTACGAGGCATGCATGCAGGGCAGAGCTTGCTAAACCTGCTGCTGTCACGCTTGGCCTGCATTTATTTCCATATCATAAGGATGAAGATAGCAAGCATTCCCTCCCTGGGTATTGCCTGTGTGTGTGTGTGTGTGTGTGTGTGTGTGTGTGTGTGACAGAGATAGTATGTATGAAAAAGATGGGGGAACAATTCTGACAGTGACTTAAGCTGCCTGTCTCAGCTCTGCTGCTTCTGCTTATGAAATGATACACAATCCAGTGTGTAGGGAAGGGACACTTAAGGGATAGACAGACAGAGAGAGTGAAACAGAGAGAAAACCTTTCCCTAGAACCTTTTTGCCAATTTCTTGTCTGTTCCACGCTTTGCGAATGACTAGGAACCCTGGCGGTTATCCGGTTTCATAGACCCACACGTAAATACCATTCTGTGTCTTCCATTCGCTTTGTTATTAGGACATGGTGAATACTCTACTCGATGGGGACGGTGATAAAGTCCATAGACACAAATGACGGGCCATTATCTGTAGTTATCATCATCTGCATCGCCCAGTGAGAGAGAAAAGGGAATCAGGAAGAGAGTTTGTGTCAATTCAAGTTGTGACAGAGCGCATCAAGTGCAAGTCGTAGGCCACAATGAGGAAGCTCTGGTGATATGGGTGACACTGAAGGTCAGCATATATGTGTCTATTTGCACAGTAAAGGCTCTCAAGATTTGGTTGGCCACTCTAGCGGTTGAAGTGGCGGGGGAGTACGTGGAGTCAGAGCAGGGGTTCAGTTAACCAATCTGCACGTCATGAAAAGAATGAGGGGTCCATTGTGTGGAGGGAAAACCGACACTAGCTCCAGAACCATAACATGGCATAGGCAGGGAAAACCACTCGACCACTCTAGCAGCATGTAACCAAAGGCCTGATAAGTTGGCTGGATGGTGGGGGTTTGTGGAATACTCTGTGCAGCAACACTGAGGGAGAACCGGATCCAGCCCTGAGATGCACGTTAGCGGAACTGAGTTAATATAGCAGATTCGGCAGTGAACAGAGATCAGCAGAGCGAGTGAAAAACCACACAACCACGCTAACAGCTATCACAGAGCAAGTTTGTAGAGATAAGGGAACACAGTGTGACATTTTATTTACTTGGCTTGTGCCTGCAGTGTGTTGGGCAGATAGCAAAATGAATGAAACAAAGATCATGCCTTTGGAGCCCGCTCAATGCTCAACACACACACACACACACACACACACACACACACACACACTGCTCATCATAAATTCAACAATTTGAAGCCGATCGATCGAGGTTTACATTAGTTAGTCTTCTTAGTTGTAAATTTATACATGCTCAGGAGCACGATTTTTTGAACTGATACCAAATTTCTTGTGTAAATGCTCAAATAAATCTGTCTGTATTCAGCATGACAAGTGAGGCCCACTGTCTGGTGACGTCTGAGAACCAGAAAGAAGTCTGATCTTACACCAGGGGGCCACACGTCCCCAGTACCCCTATAGCAAGACGCCGCTCTGTAGGCTTTAAGGGAGGTATCCATTACTATCCAATGGGGCATCACTTAGTTAATTGTTAGGGCGGAACGGTATCCATCCCACTCAGGAAGGTGCTGATCTCATTTCTTGCAGCATAGTACATATTCTAACAATCCAGAGCCAAGGCCAGGGAGCAGACAAGTAGGCTACACCGACCGTCTGTTAGCTGCTCTGAGTCGTCACCTAGGTTCCACAATCGAGACTGTGTCTGTTCCCAGAGCTAAACAATAATGTAGAAATATTCAGAAAGTTTGTTTCAGTGACCTAGTTAACATAAAATTTGATCATACTGAATGCACAGCCTTTGATCTGAAGCTAGGATTGTTAAACAGAAAAATGGATTAAACCAAATGAATACACAGCACTAAATGAAGCCCGTCCTCCTGGACAAAGTTATATACATCAGCCCTGTCTGACTGGGAGAAGAGATGTCGCACTCATTTATAATGATAATCTAGGCGTCACACACAAACCTAGTCATAAATTGAACTCTTTTGAAGTTCTTTATGACAGTGTAGAGTCTAGAGTCTACTGAGTTGATTCTGCTAATTATTATTTACAGAGCTCCAAGGGAAATTCCTTGGTGAATTTACAGATTGAATCTCGAACCTGGTTGTTTCTCTAGAGAAAGCATTAATTATTGGTGATATTAATAGTCATTTTGAGGACCCAGAAGACCCTCTGAGAACATCGGTTGGGTCCATTCTAGATTCAGTAGGGGTCAATCAGAATGTAATCGGACCCACTCATAATGTTGGTCACATTGTGATACTAACATCCATCCATCTTCTACCGCTTACTCCTTTTCAGGGTCACGGGGGAACAAGGCGGGGTACACCCTGGACAGGGTGCCAATCCATCGCAGGCACAATCACATACACGGACACTTTAGACACGCCAATCAGCTGACCATGAATGTCTTTGGACTGGGGGAGGAAACCAGAGTACCCGGAGGAAACCCCCACAGCACGGGGAGGACATGCAAACTCCGCACACACATGGCCCTGGGGTTGTGAGGCGAACGTGCTAACCACTAAGCCACCGCGCGCCCCTGATACTAACATACGGATTAAAAAAAGAAAATATAGTCACACTTCCACAGTCTGAAGCTATATCATCTTGTTTAAATTGCATAGCGATCATAATATATGCACCTCGCCATGCTACCGTGTAAAATGTACATTCTAGTCAGCTAGTGCACAGAGTTTTATCAATAACCTCCCAGAGATATCACTTATGATTGGATCACCGTCTGATCCCAAAGAACTTGATCAAGCGACTGAATGCTTAGAGTCAACATTCTGCTACATGCTAGATAAGGTAGCTCCAGTCAAATGAAAAATCATTCGAAAGAAAAAGCTAGCACCCTGGTATAACCATCACACACACACACCTTAAAACAGACCACTCAACAATTAGAACGTAAATGGCGTCAAACCAAATAGTATTTCAAGGGAACAGTCCTCTCCTGGCTCAGGTCTTATTTGACTGATCGTTATCAGTTTGTAGATGTAAATGGAGACTTCTCTATGCATACTGAGGTAAAGTTTGGTGTTCCACAGGGTTCTGTTTTTCTTTATATATGCTACCCCTAGGTCAAATTATTCGTAAACATGGAATTAGCTTCCACTGTTATGCTGATGATACACAGCTGTATGTTTCAGTGATGCCAGAGGACAGACAGAAGCTTAGTAAAGTTGAGGATTGTGTAAAGGACATTAGACGTTGGATGCTTATTAACTTCCTCTTACTTAATTCTGATCAGACAGAAGTACTTGTACTAGGACCACGTGTAGCTAGAAGTATTCTTTCTGATCTCACAGTAACTCTGGATGGACTTTCTGTGTCATCATGTGCAGCAGTAAAAGACCTCGGAGTGATTATTGACTCCAGCCTATCATTTGATGCTCATGTAGATAATATTACTAGGATAGCCTTCTTTCATCTCAGAAATATTTCTAAGATAAGAAATATAATGTCACTACATGATGCAGCAATATTGGTTCATGCTTTCGTCATCCCTAGACTAGATTACTGTAATGTCTTACTGTCTGGATGTTCCAGTAGGAATATAAATAAGCTCCAGTTAGTCCAGAATGCAGCTGCTAGAGTCCTAACTAGAACTAGAAGATACGACCATATCACACCGATATTATCAATACTGCATTGGCTCCCAGTGAAATCTCGCATTGATTATAAAATACTATTACTGACCTATAAAACACTGAATAGTCTCGTGCCACAGTACCTGAGTGAACTTTTGGTCTTCTATGATCTGCCACGCCTACTTCAATCAAAAGATGCAGGCTATTTGTTGGTACCTGGAATAGTGAAAACTACAGCAGGGGGAAGAGCTTTCTCTTATAGAGCCCCACAATTATGGAACAGTCTTCCAATTAGTGATCGGGACTCAGACACAGTCTCAGTGTTTACGTCCAGGCTGACATATTTGTTTACTCAAGCTTTTTATGAATAGTTTTTCTCTTTGGTAAAGGAGCCGATCTAGAGGATCACAGACAGAGCGTTGTGGTGAACTGGGATGTTTCGATGCTGGATTTATATATTTCTGTAAAGCTGCTTTGGGAAAATGTCCATTGTTAAAAGCGCTACACAAATAAAACTGAATTAAACTCCCAGCTGAAATCGCTCTGTTGAGAGCATCCTGCTTCATATTTCGTCACCATCCTCCTGCCCTTCCTCAACTCAAGGTGCTACAGAGCCCAGTCACATTCTATGATTTATTTATGTTTGTTTTTTTATTTATTTATTACATTTTCTATCTGATATGATCAGTATGCTTATCAAAAACATTAGTTGTAGGTATTGATTTCAGCAAACTGGATGCGCCACTCAACAATTCAGTGAACAAATCTGAACAATATATTCAAGCTGGATGGTTTCATATGTCTTGAGTCACTGATATGATACTTAAAGATGGAACCTCTAAACTCATCCCAACCACATGAGTTGGGAATATGTTTAAATTATATATAAATATATATAAAAGCCTTCAGACGGTTCACCAATTGGCCTCACTGCACTGTGAACAGAACAACATCATTAGCTCTATAGAGCTCTGATATGAAGCTCTATAGTTTCACTTTGATTGCAAACCATTAACTCGCAGGCAAACAGCTGTGCCAGGAAAACAAACTGGTTCATAACAACACACACATTTAATGCACTCGATTTTATCATAATTACACTCCCACTCAGCACTGAAAGCAGCGAAGTGAGCTGCAGCAGATTAGATATTGAGATATGCGATTCATTTTAAACTGGGACACACACCATGGGGCAAGGAAAAAAGGGGGCAGTGGGATTGAGGCTTGAATGATGGAGAAGAGTATTTTATTTTAACACTGAGTAGCTGAGGTTTAAATAAGAGCCGAGTTCCCAGTGGAGAAGGAACTGAGAGAGTCTTACTTACTCCTGCTCTCTTTGGGTGTTAAGTTGTGTCTTACTTAGTCTTGCTCTCGTTTTCTGCCTCTGGCCCACTCGTTCACTATGATCTTTTAGGTACATACGTATACCTTTATAATGTGAATTGATGCCTTACATAACAATATTGCTGTCAATCATTTCTTTTTCTTTTTTTAATTGTGAAAGAATTATTGTTATGATTCATGAAATTCAAAAGAATACCCCCCCACCCACCGCCCTACCCCACATTTGGTGCTTAGCTGTTCTAAGGCCAGACGTGTTTAATTCTCTCGTTACTTCACTGAGGGGTAAGTAAATAAAAGGCCTAGAGTTGATTTCAAGTGTGGCATTTGCATTCGGATTCTGTTGCGGTTAACTCTCAATATGAAGTCCATATTAAGTCATCGTTTTTTTGCAACATCAAAACAAACCCTTCACACAGGTAGCAAAAACATTCAGTGTGACCAAATCAACCAGTTGGTACACTTCTTAAAAAGAAAGAACGCACTTTTGAGCTCAGGATCACCCAACGGCCTACAAGACCATGGGAAAAACAACTGTGGTGGATGACAGAAGAACTCTTTCCCCGGTGAAAAAAAATCCCTTCACAACAGTTGGCCAGATCAAGAACACCCTCCAGGAGGTAGGTCTTATCCGTGTCAGAGTCAACAATCCAGAGAAGCCTTCCCGAGAGTGAATACACAGGGTTTAGCACGACATCTTTTGTTCTGGAACAACATCCTATGGACAGATGAGATAAAGATAAACTTGTACCAGAATGATGGGAAGAGAAAAGTACTGGAGGAGGAAAGTCTGCCCATGATCTGAAGCATACCACTTCATCTTGTGGCGTGGGTGTGTATGGCTGCCAATGGAACTGGTTCCCTTTTGTATTTCCTGATGATGATGATGATGATGATGATGATGTGACAAAATCAGTGTGTAGCGCTATGTTATCTGCTCAGATTCAGCCAAATGCTACAGTGCTGATAGACAATGATCTGAAGCAAACCTAAGACATTTGCAATGGCCAAGTCACCTGACCCGAATCCGATTGAGCTGAACTAAAAACCTGAAGGTTAAATGCGCCGAGAATGAGCAGGAACTGAAAACAGCTGATCAGAGCATGACCAAGGAAGAAACCCAGTGTCTGGTGATGTCAGATATTGGTTCCAGACTTCAGACAGCCATTGACTCCAAAGAATTTGCAACCAAGTAATAAAAGAGACAATTTAATTTATGATGTTTTGTTTAAACTTGAACTTTTAAGGACACACGCTTAAAATCTGTATACTGTGTTTATATGTTTCTGTAAAGCTGCTTTGAGACAATGTCCACTGTTAAAAGCCCTTTACAAATAAAGTTGGATTGAATTACTTTTGGCCCCTTTAAAAAGGGGGTGGGGTGATGGAGCTGTTATTACTCCACTGCTCACCTGATTTGGACGCGAGTATCCTCAAAATATCCATTCTCCAATATACTGCGATAGACAGCTGCAAAAACAATTACATGGTCAGTGTCCGAATATTTATGACCCTTGTGTATATAAAATGCGTATTGCATTTATTTCCATTGTGCACATCTCATTCACATCTCAAATTCCACCTCCACTCCATAATTCAGTTCCGCAAGGAAAGATTCGGTTGAGCAGAAATCTCAAGTTCAACACTGGTTATTACTGACAGTGACTCAGAAAACTCCAGCCTCATGAGGACAGAAACAGATTTTTGAAATGAACCTGGAGAACTGTGCAAAAATGGCTTCAAGTGTTTGGACTAAGAATAAACATAACAAGTCTTCTGGCTCAGCAGGGATGCTCCTAGAGCGGCACATCTGCACTGTGAATTAATATAATAATGCTAGGTGTAAAAATTAGCATGCTAACAGAGCCTGGGATTCCTCAAACAGCATCGCAGAGCACATATATCTGCGAAGCAGGAACGGCAGTGGGCTGTTAATCACAGGTTGCCACCAGTTGCAGCCACTCCAAGCTCTCTGGAGGCTGAGAACAAACATACGCCGTCAAGATGATTCCCAGCTGAAGAAGATTAGATATAGGAGTTGCTTCCTCATCCTCCTCCTCACACGCACCTGTCTTATAGAAATGAACATTCCTCCTGGGCCTATTAACATCTGGTTTCTGGTGTGTGTTCATGCCGCTGAACGTAAAAACAACCTCATCTATGCCTTTGCCTCTAGCTGCAATTACTGCAACTCCTGTCTAATCTCTGCTATCAGATCCGTCCTGCATTTCTGGCACTTCCATATCAACCTCTCCACATTCTACGATCCTCTACTTGTCCACCACGCTCAACTGTCCTTCCCTCGAACCTCTGAGTGAATAAACCAGACGTTCAGCAGCTGAGAAATCAAACACTCCAAGGTCTTCGTCAAATCCAAGGTTTTTCTGTTGCCCAGCAACTCTACAATGCACAATCTCACTCAACTCACCATCTAACAGTATATCTACAGTAGCTGATATCCACTGGATCCTGTGTAATAACACATTTGATCTATGCTGTACTGTATGTACTGTAAATGTAAGGAAGGAATTATCATCAACATTATTATTATTATCATTAATAATAATAATAAGCAGTAAATCTGTAATAATTTTGCCAAGGAATCAACAAGTATACTGGTAGATCATATATATAAAAAAAATCATTTAAAAACCAAACAACCGAAGTACCCCAAGTGTAAAGGAGAAGGAATAAGTGTAAGACATGCTAGATATTCAATATGCATAATTTAGTATATACAGTATAGTGGGAAGGGGGTTCGAATCCCGCCTCTGCCCTGTGTTCTACCCAGGTTTCCTCCCCAGGTACTCCAGTTTCCTCCCCCAGTCTAATGACATGCATCTTAGGCTGATCGGCATTTCCAAATTGTCCGTAGTGTTTGTGAATGGGCTGGCCCCCCGCCTCGTGCCCCAAGTTCCCTGGGAAAGGCTCCAGGCTCCCTGCGACCCTGTGTAGAATAAGCGGTACAGGAAGTGGATGGGTGGATGGAAATGGCAATCAATATAGTTATATACAGGATTGTGCAAAAGTTTTGGTGTAAAGCAACGATAGATGCCTTCAAAACGAATCCATTTAAAACACTTTTACATTGTCTAAAAAGTGTAGCTACTTTCTTTACTGACGTACAAAACATTTTCTGTCTTTAATGAACGTGCTGGAAAAGTAATATTCGGAAATTATTTGACGCGAAATGTCAAAGTACTGCATGTTCTCCTTGGCATCCCGTCGTGCGTTCTGTTACGGCTCATGAACCCATCATGAGCTCTTGGGTTGCTTTCAGACCCCCAGTATCGCCTTCTTTCGCCCGGTGGCTTTGGGGCAGGTGTGGAATTGTCCTTCAAACTTGGGTCTGGACCAAATCAAGATGTGGTACTGGAATGCTGCCAAACAAACGGTCCAATTTAAGTTCCAACACAAAGGAAGTCCTGAGCATTATGGGGCTGTCGGTTTCAACTTCCCCCGATTAGTGTGACTGAACTACAGCCACAAAACTGTAGCGACGGAATGGGACACGCGAGTGAAATTTGTGGACTTGTGTTTATCGACATGGGAAAGGAGAAAGGCTGGAAGTCACTGAAGCATCGCAAAATCAAGCATTATTGGCCGCAACAATCACAAAAAAACCCTACAGGTCTGTAAAATGTCCGTCTAGGGTTGAAAACACACACACACAGGAACACATACACACTAAACAATGTGACAAAATGACTAAACACTTAAGCGTGTGTCTTGTCTGAGATGCAGAAGTCTGTATATTATGGATGAAGGATATATTCAATAAAGAGTTTTGGTATAAAACGATGCCGTAGTGTGTTTGGTTGGTGCACTAGTTGATGACATTTTGCGGCTCGCCTTCGAGAACGCTCGGTGAACGCAAATCGCAGACATTCCGGAGAACTACCTTTTATCGCCAGGAGGAGTTTCTTGGCTCGCGGGCTTCTCCTGTAGGTCTGGAAGGTTGGCAAAGTCGTCCTGTTCGGCCAGGCCGATCGCGAGAGATAACACCACCATCTTGCCTTCCCTGAAGTAAAACACACACACACGTACAATCATCTCTAGGCTGGACGTAGTCATTTAAAAGAAGACAAGAACAATTCTGTGATTTTTTTTTTTTTTTTTTTGTATTTTAAACAGAACAAACAGGAAATACTTTCGACAACTCTTTTGCAATTATTTTATTTGGAAGAAAATGTGCAAGGGGTGATGGATATTTCTGTATTTCATGAGGGGAAGAGTCTCAGTTGTACAGCATTTAACCATTTATTTCTATAATATTTAAAAAAGTCATAAAACTCTAATAGTACCGGTGTCGAAACTCGCACAGTTCAGAGTAAGCAATTAACCACCGACGGCTGACAGAGTGTGAGCGCGAGCCCCGGCTGCACCGCGTGAGTGCTGACCGTGTTTGATTTGCACGTTTTAATATTGCGGTCTGTAATTGCGAAACCCGTCAGCAAAAACTGAATGAAAGGAACGACTCGGTGCAGTGACTGATACCAATTAGTTCTCCTTAGTGACTCATTCAAAAATATTGAATATGTAACATGCTGACAAACACACACACACACACAGTCCCGAAGCTCCTGTTGTCCCTCAAGCAGTGTAGTGACTCACTCTTTCCTCAGACCCGCTCCTCCTCTTCCTTCTGGCATACCGTCCTGCTGCCCCCCCCCACTTTCATTAATCGATGATATAATTAATTGGTTAAGCATTTCTAAATACACCAATTCATGGTAACATGTGCAAGGGACCGTTCTATTTGAAAGGCAGCCCCCTCAGATCTTTTGACAGATCTGAAGGAAGCATCGTGCGGATCCTTCTCGGAGAAGCCGATCCCACGATTCCGCTCTCAGGATAAGCTTTCCAAGGCAATCTGCAAAACTGTCAATCAGCCAAGACGTCCCTGCAACACGCGCAACCTCGTGCCTAAATCATCGGACATTTCGTTTCTCAGAACGGACCCGTCTATGCGGATCCTGACACCAGGACAAAATAAAACATAGAATAGCGCGCGGCTCAAAACAGCAGGAATGGCTTCTACGCTAGTCACTTTCTTCCTCAGCACGCGGTTTGGAATCAGCCCTGGGTAGGAGGCGTGGGAGGCAGAACCGTAGGAGTTCGAAACGCACCAAAATGTGATGGTGTCCAGGGTCCACTTCTTTCGTTTTGTACAAGAGCTATTATGCAAATGTTAAAGGAAAAGGGGAACTCTGTGTGGATCGTAGGGTTTGTTTGGTATTTTTTTTGGAAAAGTTTTAGCAATGACAAGAACTGGACTGTTGATAAGGATAAATCCACTTCCTGGCGAATCTCTTGTGGAATGAATATTGGATAAACGTAAGACTGGACAGGCGTGCGGATGATGCACATCTCAGGTTTGTGGGTAGAATTGTAAACACCAAAAAAAAGAATCTGGACATTGCGCGTGAGATTGTTGAGCTATGGACAATTTTATATAGCGAGGATTTAGACCAAACTACAGACACTGCTGTTTGTTTTGCGGCTTCAGTCACTTCTCGGGTGTTGCGTATCCATCTACAGGTTGTGAAACTGAAGGATATACTGTAATAATCCACACCGTGTAATCCAGCCTTCCATTTTCCATAGCACTTATCCTTAGGGTCTCAGAGTCGGGGGGGGGGGTCTCTGCTAGAGGCTTGGAGCGGGGTGCCAATCCATCGCAGGGCACGTTCACTACGTCGCCGTGTCACGAACTGAGTTTCGTTCTCTCCTTTCGTCTGTCTGCTGTTCCTCTAGTCCATGGCAGTCAGATGAGAGAGGGTAATGATGCTGAAAATGCGAGCTCACCGCTGTGAGCAGCTGATCTGATAGCAGCTGCACGTACTGATACAAAAGACAGTAGTGCAAACACACACACACACACACACACACACACACACACACACAGAGTGGAGATTTATATCAGTGCTTATATGACCTTGTCACACCTGGACACAGCGTGTAACTAGTGTTACATATAGTGTACAACATTTTCAGTTGGACGTATATTAATTAATTAATTAATTAGGTTTGATGGGGGTCCAGACACGGTGTTCTAGAAATGGTCGATCCCGAGGCATGGAATTGCAGGATAGTAAATGCAAACGAGGGAAAATGCCTCAAGGGCTAGTGGATGCTGCAGATCTCCACAGCTTTCTTTTCTCAGGGAAATGCTTGCAACAGAGAAGAAAACACACTCAAAAAGGTATAAAGGAGTGCCAGGAGGTTAGTTCAAGTTGTGGAGGACAGCACAACTGTCGTCAATCGCTCCAGATCCTCATCAGGCGACAAGGAAAGGGTAAGATGGCTGTATTACTGCACCATTTATTGGAAATGAGGCGCCGCACATCACCACATGACTACAAACTGCGAGGACATCTGCGAGGACATCTGCAAGAACGGCAACGAGGACGGCCATGACACGCAAGACTCCTTGCTCCTTTCTGTGTGAAAGGGTCAGGAAATATTAGACCATCTATCCAGGACGGTAACGCGTGCGTATACTCTGCAGCCGAAAGAATCGACAGAATAAATAACATTATAAATAAATAATAATATCAGCGCATTGAAAACAAACTACTTACCCACGGATAACATGAGGTCGCATTAAAAGCCTGCTATTCTCTAATAACTGAAGATAAATTACACTTACTGCATATTCTGATTGTTTTCTTTGTTGAAAAAAACAAACACACCACATTTTAAGTGTCCTCCGTACCGAATCGTTTATCCAGAAATCATTTTCATTTGTGTCTACGAGGACAATGAGGCCACAGATGTGTCATAAATCTGGCGTTAAACGGCCGCGTGTTGGATCAGATTAGTGCTTAGACTGCAAGACCGATCGACTCGGCACCTGTGGCTGACGGAAAATTAAAAAAGTTGGGGGAAAAAAGCGCAATTCAAATATGATTCACATTCACAAATGCCTGATTTGTTGAGAATGTGCGATGCGACCGGTGAAGACACAGTGGACAGGCATGAGAGAAAGACAAGGACGAACAGGCAGAGATAAACGCAGTGTGTTCAGGACCCACAGTTCCTGCACGCGCGTGCATGTTATACAGTATAATCCAGATCAGTTAGTGCTTGATGAACGAGATGATGATCAGCTAACACCGCGTGGATACGCCGGGCGGAAGCGTGTAGCGTAGAGGACACTGATGTAATGCATGCCAGTCACAACATACTGTCCACACTGTGAAATACATACTCCTAGACTACAGAGGAACGAGGAAGCTAACAATACTGACAGGCAGAGGGAATTACAGATGGCGTGGATGTGCACACGCTGCGAGCACAAAACGAATAAAATCCTTTCATTCATTCTTTTATTTACACACTCTACAGACAAGCCTAATGAGACCGAGATGTCATTTACAGCAGGGTGGTGTAAACAGCAACATACTGCACAATAAAACACCAAAATATATTATATTATACTATATAGTATTACAGTCACATCTGCATCTACGAATGGCTGCTGCGAGTTACGGGTGTAACGAAATGCAGTGAATACAACGAACGGATTATTCAGATTGAACGGCGTATTCGATTTATTTATTTGTTTGATTTTGAACTGGCGCTCCAGTTCTGAAGCTGGCAAGACTTCCATGAGGCGAGGCGATTAAAAAAAGTTGCTCGAGTGACATCATACAGGTGCGTCTCAAAAAATCTGAATATCGTGGAAAAGTGCGTTATTTTTTTCCCCTCTACCCAAGATTTTCATACCGAAAAGTGGAACGTTTGTGCGGGTGAATCCCAAAACACACCAAACTCACAGTGAAGCACGGTGGTGGGAGCATCGTGATATGGGGCATGGTACCTCTGCAAAAGGTACTTGGGGCATTATACATCATCAAAGAAAACGTGAACAGAGCGATATATTCAAGGCATATTCGAGGAGAATTTCTCATCTCATCAGTCAAGAAACTGAATCTGGGTTCAAGATGGATGTTTCAACGAGCCACAATATCTGAAGATGTTTGCATGGCCGTGCCAATCTCCTGACTTCTGAAACTGCGAGTTCATCAGAGGGATGCTCATAACCTTGGGGAACTGAAGATGATTTAAACCTACCGAAGCTGGAAGCTGACAGGTTATAAGGTTGTCAGTCACACACTAATGTTATTTCTCGATGACAAACACAACACTAGGTCCACTTCCGTTATTATATGCGTGCACGGATCAGGTTCAAAAGCGGTTAAACAGCGTTAAAGTGGGTTATAAATAGTATTTTAGCTCATGTACTTACAGGAAGGATTTGACGTCCATGCCCCTGGTACGTATTTGCCCCATCACGTGATCCCAGCTGCCCGGGTTGGAGCGGGACCGTGCCCCTGCGCCCGCTCTGTAGCGAGATGCCCCGGGTGCGGCTGGGCTGCCCCTTGCCCCCGGCCTTGCACCCCCCCGCTGCCCCCCGCCGCCCCCGGAGCTGCTGTGTAACTGCCCCAGGCTCTGTGAGGTGGCAGGGGGGTCGTTGGGCGGCGGAGGGGGCCGGGGGGTCAGGGGCTGCTGGAGGCTCTGCTGTCGGACGAGGGGCCGAGGACGACACGCCGCGGGTGCGATGTGCTCCAGAGTGGACGCTGTGGACAGCGGGGATGTGTCCCCAAAACTGCAGGAGACATACGGGAGAACGAAGGAGACGGGGCGTGTAAAGTGAAAGGAATGGGCAATGAGTCATGGATTAGGAGAGGAACGAGGAAACTCGGGGAGAGGTGACGGGATGAACAAGAGAGGAAACGCAAAGGAGGGGATGGAATAAAGTGATTATTTTATAAGGGGAGGAGAAAAGCCACCAGGAGGACGAGGACAAAGCGTCAGAGTTTAGACACAGGAGAGAGGAAATATGTCGGTTTAGATTTAAAGAGAAGAAGAAGGTAGAGAGGGAGGATGCAGACATTTCAGGCAATGATGGATTGATGAAGAAAAAGAGACAGAGAACAAAAGTTAAGCAGCAGCATCATCAAGTCACGGACACAGTGATGAGGCTCGGTCTGACCACAGACCACTGGCCATGTCTTCGGGTCCTCATGAGTAGTTTTACAAGTGCATTCAATGTGACGAGGCTTTCTATCCGCTTAGATAGCTGGCTAGTCTTAGCAATGATGATCATGCACGAAAATGACTTCCTTCTTCCATAACATATATATATATATATAGACCCAAAGACATGTCCACATTTCTGCATACCCAAATACACATCTTCTGAGTCACTTCAGTATTTCAGTGATATGGGGTGTTGTGTGTGTGTGTGTGTGTGTGTGTGTGTGTGTGCGTGTGTGTGTGCGCGTGTGTGTGTATGGTGACCCAGAAAAGCAGTCCAACTTTTTTAAAATAAATACAGCATTAATAAATGTATATGATTTATTTATTTATTTATTTGTATGAACGGGATTGAATGTGCCCTGCCATGACTTGGCACCCGGTCCAGCGTGTACCCCGCCCTGTGCCCCGTGCTACCTGGGATCGGCTCCAGGTTCCCCACAACCCTGTACGATAAGCGGTGTAGAAAATGGATGGATTTCTTTCTTTTGAACCCAACATCATCGGTCTGTCTCTTTTCTCGTTAAAGTCGACTTGCTCTTCAGCGCCACCGTATTGACGACGATAATCCATGTGCCCTGTACCACTGCTTGGTGCCCGCGTGCACTCAGTGCGCTGCTCTGGAGATGCGAACCCTGCAGGAGATCGGCACCAGCCCCGATCAGTGTCTTTTACAAAGTAAATTAACGTCGGCGACTGCCCTCATCTTATTATTTCACACAACAGCCATATAAAAAAATAAAATAAATGAATGGCTGATTTCTCCTTTTTCATGCTGGTGAACGGATGTGGGGGGGGGGGGGGATTCAGGACAGATCACATAATCTATAAATAAATAATGAGTATCTACAGTAGTGTGTTAGTTTGATTAGGTGTGTGAGTAAGTACAATCGGTTCTGAGTGCACAAGCAAGAACTGCTCATTGTATTCGTCCACGTGGCTGTAGGGATGGCGCCGTGTTGTGTTGCTTTCATAAGGACATTTTGGTGTCCATCAGGACATTTCATTTACGGTCTACGAGAAACGTTCATTGACGGACAGCAGGCACGCGAGAATCGGCGACGTACTGGATTTCATCATTCTTTTGAAAAAGAAAGCGCACCTTTTTGACGGGACATAACCGTGTGTCTGGTCATAGGACGGTGTCTGTCTACACGTTGTCTGCATTCTGCGTCCCTGGTGTGTGAACTCTACAAGGACACTTTGAGCCACAGGAAGCACTGGACTCATTACGCAGTGCCCTAAACAACGTGCGTAGAAAATAAACCAGCATTTAAAATAAATAATAAAAATAAATGAAGAAGAAGAAGAATGCATAAGCGGATATTTCTATGCACGATTTAAAAGGGAAGTTCAGCAGCTGAAACAGCTTGATCTGTTTTTCATTCTCATATTAAATACGACACGCTGGAATGTGTTTGTCGTGCAGCTCACTGCATATTTCCTCCCGAGCATCAACGGTTTGAATTTTTATTTGATTTTTTTTGTCATAAAAGTGTGGAAAAAGTATCACGCTCTTCCCAAAAAGTAAAAAAAAAAAATGTACAAATAAAATAAAACCTGCAATGTATGTCTATATATATATATATATATATATATATATATATATATATATATATATATTATATATTATATATATATATATTCTGACAAATACCAAAAGAAATCCTTTTGAAAGCAACCTTGGTGGTTAAAAGACGCCAGATTCACACCGCGTGATTGGAGCATGTGTGTTTATAATGGAGCATTCTTTTCATCGATTTAATTCAAATTATATAAATAAATTTTAAAAAAGCAGTTCTTGGTAATGGATTCAGACGTTTTGGATTTGATCGTGTTCCTTCGCATCCTCTTCACTCCTCCAGCTCAACTTCCTCCCAACAAATCTAACACGTAGCAAACACTGCAGAATTCACCGCTGTCTCGGAAACGCAAGTCCGGATACAACCGAGTAACTCGTACAGGATCTTCTTAAAAACAGAACCGAATTACCAGCACGGGAGTGAAGAACAACACGAAAAGGAGGAGAGAGAACCGGGAGCATTGGAGGATTGAAGGAAAGAACGAAGGCTTGAATATATACACAGTAGTGATAAGAAGAAGAATTCTGACAATGTTATTAACAAATAAAGGGGGAAATAACCGAACAACGGGTTCGGCTACATTTCCGGTGTCTTTCCAGGCTTCGCAAATCCGTTAAGATTCACCGAGAAACTACACGAGCTGGCCTTTAAGACGCTCTCGATTAGAAAGATCGTCTCCTTTTGGTCGAGATCGTATTAACACCAGAACCGCATCCATCAAGTATTGCAGTTGTATTGTGATGCTGATGATATACATCCACTTTAAACTTACATGGATGGATAGCAGGACCGTCCCTGCTACAGTACTGTCTAACAGTGGATTTGTTTCTGCTTATGGAAGCATGAGTAAGATTATACGCTACTTCCTCAAACCCCTTCATCAAACATGTCCCCCGTTTCCTGTGGAAAATGCTTAAAAAGCGGCCTGTATCTTGTATCTTGCCCCTATTACTGTCACTCACTTGTTTGGCCTCAAGACGCCGGAGTGCATGTGGCTCTTGACGGTTTGCCACCTCCCGGCCTTGCTGCTTCCTGCCTCTACACTCCTGGAGCTGTCGCTGCGACTGGGGCCGGCCCCTGTCCCCCCACCCGCCTCGCACCTCTCCAACGAGCCACTGCAAATGGCCAGGAGAACGAGAACGGGACGGACGGACGAACGCACACAAAAGAAGAGACGGACAACAAAACAAGGCAAAGAAGAGATATGAATCCATCAAATTCGAGCCAATCTTCGGTGGTGGTAATCCAATTCTTGTTAATATACTTGTTTTTTCTTGTTGAACGACAGGATAAGTTTGTCAAAAAAAGTGTCGTGAGAAGAAATAAACGTGTGAATAAATAGTTCTTAATAAAGCATGTTTATGGCCTGGTCATGTCAGTCTTACAGTACGATGCCTGATGCAGGGGACACGTCACAGGCTAACAGCTACCTTAAGCTACACGAGATGGTTCTCTGTGGACTGCAGACGTGAGACAATGAACCAATCGGGTTGTTTTCAGCACGGATTTGTGGTCCGGTACAGCATTTCACGCTCTGTAACGATCCGGAATAACTCTTTAAAGATTATAACGACTCTGAAATGCTGCTCCTCATCGGATGAGGCTCAAAACGAATAAAAGAATGACAACGCCACCAAACTACCTGGAAGCTAAACTCGGAAACAAAAACAAACAAAAAGAAAGAAGGAACATGTACTGCTAAAAAGTAAAAAAAAGATAAGATAGGGACGTAGCTGAGGGTAAAACGCAATGTAAACGCCATCCATGTGTCAATTTACACCTTAAATATTGTTAACTTCCATGTTTTAGGTCAACCGTACAATCAAATCACCGCAAAACGGTTATACGCTGTCAATCAAACTGTTTGCGGTCGCACCAACGGAGGCGACGGACGTTTGGGGTTTACCCGCTACGCCCCCAGTTCAAGAAGGAAAACACAGCCAGTCGAATCACACAGAGGGACAAAACTACACGATGAAACCTGCAGGGAAAAACAAACAGCCATGAGGACATTAGTAACAGCAGCAACATGGATGCTGCCCAGTGGATTGGGGTTAGGGGTTAGAGTTATGAGGATAAGATGTCAGCCGAGACGGCTGTAGAGAAGTTGTTGTTGCAGTTATTCATTAAAGTCGACTTCCTTCTGAATCAAAATGACAGGACGGACTTTAGTGACCTGACTCACGAGCTCCTCACCGACGTGTGTTTATTTTTCGTAAGCAGATGAACACTCGATTAAGAGTTTACTAACTCAAGCACGCCTGTTTCGCGGTTATCCCCAAGTGTGTGCGTGAAAGAATGTTTATCATTTTTAAAATGATACATGATGGGCAATTTAAAAAAACAAACATTTCGTTCCCTAACCAGCCGAAATAATTAGACTAAATGACTAGATAACACGACTTCCAGTTTGCGATACGGAGAAATGTGGAAATGTAATGATATTAAACTTCCTCCCAGTTTTGTTGACATGGTTGGATTTTTCAGTCAGCAGTGCGAGCGGAGCGTTCGCCTCCAGATGTTGGGGGAACAGAGGTTCTAATTAGAAAGGCGCTCGGGAGGCGATGTGGGGTGGCGCCAGCCTTTCCCATGCCAATGTTCTCCATCTATTATAGCCTGCTTTCAATTAGCGGCTGATTTACCGGGAGAGTGTGGCGAGAGACAGGACTCTCCTTCTCGCCGTCTCCCCGATAACGACCTCAATTAAGCAATTAAACCAGCAAGCCGGGGGAACGTGACGCTAACCCAGAGCTTTGCTCTGGATAGGCATTAAGTCTGCCCAGTGACAAGTGGGATTAAGTCTGCTCGACTATAGCGTGTTTGAAATTTTAATGAATCACTGCGTACAGTATATGATGACACAAATGGCCTTGGAAAATGTTTCAAGTACACCATTACTTTTCATGTTATCATACAACGCTATGGGCACAAGACTTCCTTCCCTTAGGAGGGTGTAATGTCATGGTAGCAGCCGGTGCTGATGTCCACCACCCAGTGGGTCAGTCTCTGTTTAGACCAACCATGGTCCTGGAGATCTAACTTCCTGAAGACTTGAGCTCCAACCATAATTGTGCCTACCTGACCATCTCGTCATCGCCTTAAGAAGTTCTTGATCAACGACAACAGATGTGTGATTGTGGTTGGAGATGAAACCTGCAGGAAGGTAGATCTCTCTAGACAGTGGAGATCCTTGTCTTTTCCCACGGTTATGTTCGAATTGCCATCATCCAGACCCAATTGGACCGTACCACTGGGCTTAATGAGAAACACTCAACAGGTTCCCCATTCATCCAATCGACTGGTTGAGAAAAGAAGGTTATTTGACATTGCACAGGAAGCCTGGGGACAACTACCGGGTCACTCCAGACTCAACAAGCCACCAACACATCCAAGGCATGAAGTTCTCCCACTCTTTTTGTTGGAATGATCGTTAGTCTTTAGAGAACGCTGTGACATAAAAGGAATCACACACTTCAGGATGTGCTGTTGGGGTGGTACCGGCACTCTGCTTCACGTTGGGCTGTATGGGACCACCCCGAGCATTGATTATTTACCTACAACACCATGGCCCACCATGTATTATTCCTTTTTTCCTAGCTGAAGTAACAAAAACGTCAGTCTGGTTCTCAACACTGTACTGTCAGTACAACGTAAGCAAATTATACTCGTGTTTGAATTAAAAGCCGCTCGTGGCGGTGGACCCGGACTGTCGGACCGGAACGGCAGGGTGAAGTTAGTTACAAGCAGCCGGTTAGAGAAGAAGGACGAAGGCTTACGTACGAGTTAGCTACGGCCCTGCGCTGACGGACGGAGACGCAGACAGACAGGCACTTACTTGGGCGTTAGACGTGGGTCTCCGTATGGAGCATAAGGAGACATGTTCAAGAGGAACTCTTTAGGAGGGTAGGAGCTCCACCGCTGCTGAACATTGCTGCTGTCATTATTGTTCCAAAAGTCCCTGTCTAGATCACTGTAAACAGAGAGAGAGAGAGAGAGAGAGAGAGAGAGAGAGAGAGAGAGAGAGAGAGAAACCAACTTTTTTGAATCATGAATCAAATTTGTTATTATATTAAGTACCTTTCTGATCATTTCTACTCACCTTGATAAACCTTCCGATCATTTCGTCTTCGGTTTGAGGAAACAGAC
This sequence comes from Ictalurus punctatus, assembly GCF_001660625.3. NCBI lineage: Eukaryota > Metazoa > Chordata > Actinopteri > Siluriformes > Ictaluridae > Ictalurus > Ictalurus punctatus. The sequence continues at coordinate 679,823 of NC_030425.2, forward strand.
TTGTACAAACATAATTCATGCTTTCCAGTCATGCTAATTTGCTCACACAGTCGCTGTTCCTGATGGCAATGTTCAAGATTTGTTAACCACGTTGCCGGGGGGTGGGGGTTAGGGGGGTGGGGGGTATAAATAGCAGTATTCTGCTTTATTAGGTTAAAAAAAAAAATCCTCCAAAGCGCATACTATTTTGCTTGTTTGAAAGACGCAACCCTACATAGACACAAATCTTTAGTGTATCCCAGTGTCAGATTGCTGCTTGTTCTGCTGATATGGAATTATTTAATGCTCGTTTAAATATGGAAGCACAGCCCCATCATCTGTGTGAGGGCTTCGTATCGATATTCACTGTGCAGATTTCATACAAATGACTTTATTAGATCAAAAAAACAACAAAAAAAACCACAGAGCCGTGCTGCTGCATTATCGTGGTGTCCCTAACGTCAGTGATAGATTTTGAAGACACACCCACACTCAAGAAGGACCTTACTTGATGGCTTTATTTTCGCCCCGGCCTCGTACCGACACCGAGTCCGGAGAACTTGCTGTGTCCAAACTTGGCTTATTCCTCTTCCCCTACAGAGGAAGACAGACATGGAGAAAGATTTTTTTTTTAAATTAGATAATTTATTATTGAATTATTATTTCTCATATAAAAGCACATATAAAATGCCTTGCATGCGCGCACACACACGAACACACACGCACACACTTTTGTCACATTTCACAGCATTGTATTAGACACTTGTATATGCCATGATTTCATATGTGAAACCTTTAGGATTATTCTATTCCAGTGAAGAGAATTAAGGGATTCTCTCCTCCGAGAAGAAAATGTGCAGTGCACATACACTCCTTCACATTTTATGAATGCGAATCGAACGAACGGATGAGTGAACGATCTTTTTAGGCAACTTTCAGACTTCCCATTTGGCAGAACAAGGCCCTACGTGTGTGTTTGGCCTTTTCAATTTGCTATAACGATGTCACGTGGTGCGTATTCAAGGCCTCTTGTCATCCGAAGCCATCTCCGCTTAAGTGAGTGCGGGAAGGTTTTTTTTTTTTTTTTTTTGAAGCATCAACAAATCCATGTCATACACCTGTACTACTGCACTGCACTTTCATTTCCAGCAATTCCAGTGTACAAGACATAAAGGATGTGACCCGTTCAGTAAGGATCTCTTTAGGGATTCCAGCTCAGGGGCTTATGCAACACCGTGCCTCGGCCCCGATATTCACAGAGAGTGCTCCACGTTATATAGTCCACGGGGACAAATATGAAGCAATACTCTCAGTGCTAACTGGTCTACACACACAGCTCAGTGTTCAGGGTATGTGCGACAGCTGATTTCATGTGTCATTACCACTCTAACTCCACTCTAACCAAGTCCTTCCTTCAAGTGCACACAGAGCTACAAAGCATACACACGACCACTGCAACCATCTGAGCAATGACCAGTGGCAGGAGATAAATGGAAGGTTCTACAACTAGTGGTTTTCTTTTGGAACTAGGGGCTGCTTGTTCCAGTGTGTGAGTTAGTTGCTAGTGTGAGATAGTTCCCTTTCCTGAGTACCAACAGCATATAGTCCTTACCTTACCCCATGACTGGGATTTAACAGTATCCATGCAATCATGCAAACAGCTCATAAAAGGTTCCAGCTACGTCACACTCCGGCCGTTTTCATCAACCCGAGTGACCCAAGCACGTTAGTGGTTGTATTGTACTCCCTATTGTACTTCCTTTTGTTCCAGCCCAGCATGCTTTTTTTTTGTGGATAAAGTGGGGGTTGTATATCGACGTCATCACATGATATCCCAGACAGCATTTCCCCAAACAGAACTCACAATAAGTGCTGATGCTGTACTTTATTGAGGATGAGAAACACTCAAAGTAGTAATACTGTATTGAGAATATAATTGATCAATCTTCTGTAAAGGAACAATCTTTTATTGGAGGATTAGAACCACTCAAACGACTCAAATCACTGAATAGACTCAAGAAAATCAATGCTAGCGGAAGATCACCATCGCGCTTGGGTCACTCGGGTTGATGAAAACGGCCGGAGAGTGACGTAGTGGGAACCTTTTATGGGCTGTTCGCATGGGGGCGTGGACACAGTTAAGTCCCAGTCCATAGCTGAGGTAAGGACTATATGCTGTTGGTACTCGGCAAAAGAACTAGCTCACGTGAACACGTCACTAGTTCCAAAAGAATAAAAAACTAGTTGTAGAACCTTCCGTTTTGCTTCGTCTTAACCGAAAGGTGTGAAAAGGCACATGCCCAAAAGGTTTCCTGTTGCCCCAAGATGTCTTCTTTGGTAACAATCTAGTGGTTCTGCGACCAAAGATCTGTCCATGTACTAGTTTGGTGTTTGATCCAGGCAACTTGCCTTCGCATCTCCGTTAATATTATTACTTGGTAATATTCCACAATATACTGCCACGACACCATTCTGTACTCCTTGCACCTGCGGTTATGACATAACTTAAATAACAACCTGGAGGCAACTGTGTACCCGTATGCCACCCATATTCACCATAGTGTCGTACGCTTTCTGAATCAGCATGTGATCTCCTAGAGAATAAGAAGCAGCCACTGAGAATACATCAGGGTCTGGCTTTTTACGAGAATCAGTTGTACTGCGCTCCTCTGTGTTTAGCACTTCTTCGTGCCATTAACAAGTCTTGCCAACCGCCAACTACTGTTTGTTACAACACTGTTAAGGAGCTTATGGTCATCTTTCCAGGGGGCTGAGCAGCCAAGCCTACTGCCCATTTGTTGCTCACTCCAGTTGCGCAACTCTTGTTGTGCATGACATAGAGGTTGACTATGATACTTTGCCTTGGCCGTCCATTGTTATAAAGAAGTAGAATTTGATATGTTCAATGCCTTAATTTGTAGTGTAAGTGAGGAAACCAATGAAGCTATCACAAGGTACTTTGTGTTATAGTCTTCTTCATCTCAGCCTTGTCTGGTATTTGCTGTTATATGGCGGCTACTCTATTGGGATCTACTCCCTTTTCACCTAGACATTCACTACATTACCTTTCTCTCTTACACACACACACACACACACACACACACACACACACATCGCTCTCTCTGGGATATTTCCATTGATGTGTTTTCCTCTAGCTAGATAATACAATGCCTAACCATTCCCCCTCACTACCTCAAAACCAATTTCTGACGGTTTGTGTTTTTTTAAATAAAAATAAAACTGTTGTTTTCACAACAAGATTAAAAATGGTCATGTTGTTCTCTCCATGAAGGATACCTGAATGAAAACTGGCTCCGAGCAAGAAACGAGTAAAGTCAGGATTAGTGATCCCGAACGTACCATGTGAACAGTTCCGTTATCAATGCGTTATCAATGAAAGACTTAGTTATGGAAATTCTGCAAACAAAGCGACTTTATCAAAACCCCAGGGAATGCCCTAATGCGTGACTGCTTTCTAAATCAGGTTAACGTTGGTTCTGTGGTATAACATCTAAACTGGTAACATGCATTTAATCAGAATCCCACAACCTTTAATGTCAGGTGGGCGGGGCTATACTGAGGTTGCTTGCTTATTGCACCACCATTACTTTTATGAATGATTCATACATATGAATAATATATGGCCAACAGTTTCTGCAGACAGTATAGAATGTCTTCGCATGCTGTAGCATTACATTTTTCCCCGTCACTGGAACTAAAAGGCTCAAACATGTTCCAGCATCACATTACCCTTATTCACAAAGTGAGCTTGGTGTGGAGGAACTTGAGCATCCTGCACAGAGCTGTGACCTCAAGGCCTCCTTGCCTGACATCAGTGCCTGGCCTCACTAATACTCTCGTTGCTGTATGGACAAATCCCCACAGCTACGCTCCAAAATCAGAAGAGTGAAGCATATTATAACCGCAAAGATGGGAATAACTCTATTAATGCCCTGCCTTTGGAATGGGAGGTTCAACGAGCAGATACGGGTGTGAAGGTCAGGGGTCCGCATACTTTTGGTCCATATTTGCTTCATATTTCCCAAAAGCCCCAAACAAGTCTACACTTTGCATGTAGTAAACATCACAGTTTTAGCTTCTCAGACCGTAAATATTATTTAAGCGCGAGTTTGTAATCATCCATTCAAAAAGGTAAATATGATCCAATATTGTATTGTGATAAACATTAGGCTCGTATTGATATTGCATCACAGGAGGCACCCAATAGCAATCAAGAAACCCAATCTGACTAAACCCCTCATGTATTCCCAGATGAGGCCGACCCAATTATGCCTCCCTGAAGGCCATAGAAATTAGAATTATTATACATGACCACCTGGGGTCTACCTGCAAGTGTGGTACTGGAGGATTGATAATTTGCGTGTCCTGTGACAGATCATCAGCTGACGTTAAGGTTTGGTAGTGAAATGTTTCTACATAATGCTTAAAGTTCACAAAGTCAACATGAAGCCACAGGTCTGCGAAAGAGAACCAGAACAATACTGCCGCTTTAAAAGAACACAGTGTCTTCTTGCTTTCTTCCTCGACGTCTTAGAGCTGCCAAGCCAAAGTGAGCAAACGCAGGAGAAGGGCATTAGTCACGGAGAAGACAAATACCCCAAAGCATCCTCTGACTCACAGCACTAAAAGGCTACTTTAGAACTGTAGAGGTACTGTAGAGATGGGAGGACTTGTGAGAAAGGCAGCCATCTTTCTTAGAAGACTCTCAGCCCATGAGAAACAAGATTCGATTTTCTGATGTCCTGAAATGTTACGTCTGAAGGAAACCAGACAACACAAAGTTTTATCACCTGGACAATTCAGTGCCACGAAACATGGTGGTGGCAGCGTCGTTATTTGGGGAGGTTTTTCAACAGCATCTTGAGAGGTTCCGCAAAGACGAATGCTAGAAGATCCTTAAATCTACGCCTGGAGATATTGTAGCAGCATAACCCCAGTATTTAAAGCCTGTAATCACTGCTAAGGTGCTTAAACTAATACAAATAATGTAATTCCATTTTGAATAAAGCTGTAAAGTAATACAATAAGGAACATTTCCTGAAGGCAGCTTCTATTTTTATAATGAAAAGGAACTGATATGAGGAGAGATAAAACAGTGAGTCAATAAGCAGCACTGATTGTAGTAGTATTACTTGTCGATAATCGGGTTACTCGGTTATTTGACCAATTGATTATTCGTGGAAAGTAAATTACTTAGAGTCGGTAATGAACGTTAAATAAGTAACAATGACAGGATGTACTGTATATTTGAGTTGTCAGGAAAATCTCGTCCTGTTGGTGATGTTCTATTAAAAAGGTGTGACTGGCTAACCCTAGCCACCTAAATAAACAGGAGGTTCACATAATGTCAAGAACTTCATCACCATCATCATCTAGACTAAATATGCGTTTATGTAACAAAGATTAGACGTGATGAAGACTGAACATCTAGAGAGCGGGAAATTCAGGAGAACGCGCCCTGAAAGATCGCAGCTGCCAGAAACGGCGTAAAAGATGTTAAATGATTTGAAGAGGGACGAGGAACGAGTGGCGCATTCGCACTGCTCCAGCAGCGGTGTCGAAATGTGTTTCCTGCCAGGACGCAAATTACTCTGCAATGATCCGTCTGATGGAGAAACACACCACGTCTGACAACGGAGGGAAGCGACGGCGCTGCACACGTATTTATTATTCAACAACAGGTGGTGAGAGAGAGAGAAAGAGAGAAATGCATTCTTGTTTAGGAATCACGTAGTGCGACCACATACGCGTTTTTCATAAACAGCGTCTGCCATGGCGTCCTCACACAACAGCATCCGAGAATCCGAGAATAATCGGTGCGTACAGATATCAAGTGAAGGCTTTCTTTCGCAGACGTCAATGAGGAGAACATTTAAAAAAAAATTTTAAACAGAAGTGGGATATATACACACACACACACACACACACACACACATGTAAGTGGGGTCTTATGAACCACCACTAGTGTGCATCCTCCACCTGGATAATGTGACGGCAGACATAGTGCATCAGAACTCCCACCACACACCAGCTATTAGTGCAGAGGAGACAGTGATGTAGCCAGTTCAGAGATGGGGATTATTAGTGCATGATAGATAAGGGTCAGTGGGGGAATTTGGGCGGGACACTGGGGTTATTCCCCTACTCTTTACCATAAGTGTCCTGGGATTTATAATGACCACAGAGAGTCAGGACCTCAGTTTAACGTCTCATCCGAAAGACAGTGCTGTTTTTACAGTATAGTGTCCCCATCACTATACTGGGTCATTAGGCCCTACACAGACCACAGGGTGAGCGCCCCCTGCTGGCCTCACTAATACCACTTCCAGCAGCAACCTTAGTTTTCCCAGGAGGTGTTCCATCCAGGTACTGGCCAGGCTCAACCCTGGGAGATATGGCTCTGGCAACATGTCAAGGTTAACGCTTGGCAGTGCTGGGATTTGAACTTCTGGTCAATATTCCAACGTACACAGGTGCTGAAGCGCGGGATCAGTTATCTGACAGACAGATGATTGCGACATGATTGCATTTTGGCACTAAATGCAAGTCTTACCCTGTCCCAGTTCGACTCATTTATCATCATTTTTACACCATTTCCGGCAGCTGGGATTTTTTGCACGGCTTTATACATTTCATAAAGGAAGGAGGGGGAGGGAGAGGTGACGGTCGTCTTATGATACTTTATTCAGATAAAAATACAGTGTGAATTCTTATTCTGTGAGTGTCTGGTAAAGTCTGTGGAATATTCACCACCGACAGCTTTGACCATCATATCCTTGGATTAATGCAAATGAGTAAACACTCACCCTCTCAGCCTCACAGGGATTTTTGGGGGGGGTTTTTGAAAGAGAGAGAGAGAGACAGAGGCACTTGTGGTTTTCCATCAGATGCATAGTAGTTCTGATTAAACACTCAGTCGGCTTCGCCAAAAACCAGGAGGAATCGCAGAATGCGGAGACGAGAGAGCGGGGAAGAAGAAAACTCAGCGGGGGAAGAAATCACTCAGCGGGGGAGAGAGAGAGAGACAGACTGTGGAGAGAACGAGAGAGTAGGAGGAGGAGAGACGGAGAGACATGAAAATGACCGGATGAATGGGTTTACAGAATTTGCAATAATAAGAGAACAACGAGAGAGGCCAGCGAATTAACATGTCAGACACGGAGAGAGAGAGAGAGAGAGAGAGAGAGAGAGAGAGAGAGAGAGAGAGAGAGAGAGAAGGAGGCTAGAGAAGAAACGCTGAGATGAGCACAGATGCTTTCACTGTCAGAGACACTGAAAACCGTGCAGTCCCACTCAGTCACAGCCCCCGCGGGGTCTGTCCTCTTCCTGTCCATCAAGATTTAACCCTTTGAGACCAGCCGCCTAAGCAGTGAGACAGCAAGAGAGACATGCTTTTCCTCATGTGTGAAACCGCAAACAGTCCTCGGTTTATTAAAGCGGACCGTTTACTTCCTCAATAAACAAGAGGACAGAAAGCCATACAACTGTCTGGTGAAAAAGTCAAGAGTACAAGACAGAAATTCAGTTTTCGGTTCTTGCGTTCCATCTCGTGCGAAAGTTCATGCAGGTCAAGGCTGTCAGGAGGGACGCTTCACGCTTCAAAATACGCTTGTGGTTCTTTTGGTTTTGGTTAACGTTCCAAGTTACGTGTTAAACGTTAATCACGTATTCCCCATGTACGAGCCGTTACTATAGAAACAGTACCGTATGTTAAATGTAATATGTTACAATACAGAAAAGCCGCACACCTTTGGGAAAATCAGATTCGAAAATATAACAACGCTAAGGTACGAACTCGCACGCAGAACATTGCCATGTTTGATTTGGGCCGTGCAAACTAGCAAAGACAAAAGACGTGAGAACACGCACGTGTACACGCATCTTAGCGTGTCAAACCCGTTCCTCACCATCAGTCTATACACTTTTGGTATTTGGAAGGCAGATATCACCTATATAAGGGGTTGAATATCTATTGATTTTTACTAGTTCGATACTAGGCGTGGACTTGTCAACAAGTGGTCTTTTCCATAGTTAAAGTTTCACACAATGTGCATCTAAACAGTTCTGGTTTAAGGTCTTGTTCATTTTCTGCGTAGAAAGTTTTCCCATCAATCCAATATAATATAAACATGCATACAACAGTATCCAGACGTTATGGGAACTGTGCTGGAGACGGACACGTACGGTACACGTAAACAATGCTGCGCTAATCAGAACTGCAGAGCAATTCAGATACTTGCAGTACTTTTGGAAACTATCCTCCTCCTAACCTCCTACAGTACGTTAACACGACATTATCAAAAAAAAAAAAAAAAAAGGGATGAGTACTTGGCCGCAAGAGATTCCACGCCTGTGCTTAAATGGTGGAACACGACACGCGTATTTATTACCGTGCACGTTCATTGCTCTGATTTATTTCTTGCAGGTGCTAACAATGGAGTCTACAAAAGCAGTCAGGGAAATGCTATTTGTAGCATGTTAAGTGAGAGAGTGATAAACTGGCCTAAAAATAGCAACGTCTTCAATCAGGTTTAGTTTTAAAAAAAAACATGAGGGGAAAAAATGTAGTCATGTAGTCACGTAGTTCTTTGGGGTTTTTTAAAAAAAGATTTTAAGAGAGGATCCGGTAGGAGGGAATTAGTTGAGGAGCTTGATCAGATTTACCTCCTGACAGGAGATGAAGGCGGAGCTCGAATTTATTTGTTTTAAATCGAAAGCTCTCGTTGACCCAAGATCATCTGTCACTTGGAAAAAAATCAGGACGATCAGCCAGTTTGTCGCTGCTGGACAAAAGGACTGTTTATGTCCTCCTCAATTCCCGAGGTACTGCAGAGAGCGAAGCAGGAGGTGAAGTATGGCGGTGATGTCATAGGTTAAAAGTACAAGGTTGCCTTATACGCCCTTGTTGCCTGCCACTCGGCGATGCCAATCAGGCAGTGTTGAGAGGGGGAGGGAGGGAGAGAGAGAGAGAGGGAGAGAGAGAGGGAGGGAGTGGGGGAGAGGGAGGGAGAGAGAGAGAGGGAGAGAGAGAGAGAGAGGGAGAGAGAGAGAGAGAGAGAGAGAGAGAGAGAGAGAGAGAGAGAGAGAGAGAGAGAGAGAGAGAGAGAGAGGGAGAGGGGGGGGGAAGAGAGAGAGGGTAATCCTATACTATATAATAATAGGAAGCTGCTAGGTGCCTGCAGGGTGTGGATATGGACCAGAGCCCAATTACTGAATGTAATTAAAGCCTGTGTTCATTTAAGCCACCTACAGTCCACCCGTCTGCTTCTCTCCTCCCCCTTTCTCTTCTTCTCCTCTTTTCTCATTTCCTCTCCTTGTTAATCATCCATCTAGAGTGTGATTTCCCCCAGCCCTCCCCATTCAGTTCATTACTGTTAATGAAATTAATAAAAAAAAGTGCCTATTCCCAAAAAATTACAAAAAAAATAAAATAAAATAAACAGATAAACAAACAAATCCACCCTGCTGTTTCCACTTCCACGCTGTAAACCATTTCCAGGTTCCATGTTCGTTTACCTGTCGTTGAACGGGCCTATGGAGCTAGCCTGTATGATACAGCTAGTCAAGTCAAGACAGTGTTAAAATAAGCCGTCACCCATTTAGGGTTTACCTTGAAACAGGAAGTGACATCACTCACCAGTCTGCGTTGGCACCATCCACAGACGCCGCAGAGCGCCACGAGCCAAACAACACACACAGTTAGACCGACTGACACGAGGAACACGCCCAGCGACAGGGAACCTGAGAGAGAGAGAGAGACAGAGAGAGAGACAGAGAGAGAGACAGAGAGAGAGACAGAGAGAGAGACAGAGAGAGAGACAGAGAGAGAGACAGAGAGAGAGACAGAGAGAGATGGTTCTCAATTCAAATCAATGCACACATCACGTCTTTGTATCATTTAAGTTTTGTAGCTCAGGTAAATATTAATCATCTTTAACCCTTCACACCGTATTCATACAGAAGCAGCGACTGCGAAAGAAAAGTGAATCCCAAGGATAAACCCCAGATCTTCTGAAAAGGTGTAATAGATATCATCAGTACATGGTTTGGTCACATGCTCGCTTTCCCCTCGTTCCCCTCTCCTCCCTCTTCTAAACTAGACGCGGTTTCATTTCCAAAATCTTTCAGATTTCTGATGCAGCGCCGATAAACACGGTGCACATCCGTAGATGATCGTGAGAGAAGAAAAGAGGGAATGATACATAACGTGGGAGAAACAGGAGACGGGCATGAAAGGAGAAAGTCGCTATATCTTGAGACAAGGAAAAGAACGGGGAGAGGGTGGAAGGAGGAGGTGGAGAAATGGGAATACATTATTTCAGAAAAACACACAAAATGGAGTGAATTATGGTGAGTGGAGGAAGGAACCAGAGGGTGGGAGAGATGCTGGGGACGATTGGAATCGTTGACAGCTCTCAGAAATTCTACTCTGACAACAAAAAGCAAAAGAACGACAGAGAGAGAGAGAGAGAGAGAGAGAGAGAGAGAGAGAGAGAGAGAAACTTAGGAACTGAAATAAGCCTAACTTCTCTTGTTGTCTACAAACAGAATCAGGTTGCAAGCCACATGGTAACATGAGAGAGAGAGAGAGAGAGAATAAGAGATGAGCCAGTCACCTGAAAAGACACTCTTTAATAATGTAAAAAATAAATAATAATAATACTAATAATACTAATAATAATAATAATAATAATATGTTCCCTCTGCAAACTGAGCTAAACTTGGTATAAGGTTCTATACGGAAGCTGACCAGCATCCAGGCCGAACACGCAACAGAAGCGCCCACGGCCAATCAATATCCGTGTTTATTTACGCGCTGACTTAACAGCACTTGAAGCTTCAACCATTTTAAGTAACCTTGGAGAAGTGGAGGTCACTTGTTAAGCTCGAAATGTAGATTACAGTACCGTAACGTTCTGCTCGCTGGAATAAGAAAAATAAAACACCACCACCACTGTATTAAGAATCGAACTTTTGAACTATAAATTCAGCTATGATCTTGTCCTGTGGACGATATGTAAACATCTGTTATGTGAAATAGCTTATTCAGGACAGGACTAAATTTAAAAAAAAACAACACGGGATTTTTATGATCCGTCTTATTTGAACAGTATTAAAGATTTAGCAGATTCCGCAAGGGGTGTGCAAACTTTTGGGCACAACCGTATCGCATTCCACCATCTATAATTTCGCTATTTTACTTCGCAAAGGCGTTTAATGCTCGATACGAATCGGCAGGTGGTCTTTTCGACAGCGTGGACGCACAACGTTAACTATTTAAACATCCTTCTAAACCATGTGATCAGGAGTAATCCGTAAGAGCCCAAAGAAAGCCAGGAGGGACCTGCAGGAGGGAGCTTCATCATCGACGGGACCGTGCTCCTGTCAGGGATGGAAGTTTATTATATGGCGTGTTTACTATTACAGTAATTTACGACCTCCACCTACTTAAAGTGAGCTGCAAAGCCTAGATGACCGAGTGCTTGGCGTATCCACGGTACGCTTCCTGGCATCTTGCACTGTCGCTACAGCACAATCTGCTGAATCATCGCTTCCCACCTGCTAATGAATTCATTAACGCGACTAAGCCGATTCGTTTGTGTGGAAGCCATATTGTTAAACTGGTGAAATAATATTCATGACAGTCAAGCTCAAATATGTTCTCGCTGTATTAGGCTAGTATTACATGCTGATTCAAAGCTTCCTCACATTTCCTATCCACTTATTTGTTTATTTTATGGTTTTGGTACACGAGACAAATCCGCCAATCAGAGCGGTGTAAACCACGTATCGTTCTGCTTCAATTAAAATAAATGAATAAATAAATAACGATAAATCTATTCTAGTTTCAATAGTTCCAGAGTGCCATTAAATTAAGATGTTAGCCTTCTTATCATAGGGTTTCGCCTATATAAAAAACACACACACACACACACACACACACACACACACACACACACACACACACACACACACACACACACACACACACACACACACACACACAGGAGTACTGATTATCATTGGTTTTTTGGCAGACAAAAGTTATTAAATGATAAAATGATTTCCTCAAAGTATCCGTCTTGATCCTTGGTTACTGCTTTCCAAAAACAAGCCATTTTGGATATTAAATCCTGACTCAACGTCTTCATAATTAGCTTCTTACTGCTACTTTCTTGGACTCAATTCAAATTCAAACGCTAATTAGTAAAAGCCAAAATTAAAAGGTGTACTTCTACCGGTAGCGTTCCCACCACGCCTCGCTACTCGGCCAAAAAATAAAGTCACCTTTACAATCTCATCTGCATTTTCACCGTCAACAAGGCAGCTCTGTCAATCAATCGATCACAGCTCACATGCACTTTCTTAATATTTAGTGCCCTTGCCTTTTAAACTCTTGTTGTATCCTTCCCCAAAGCTTCTCACAGTACTGTTCTGGAATGTTCTCCCTTTCCTCCTGACAGAGCTGGTGTAATTCAGTCAGGTTTGTGGGCCTCCTCGCTCAGACACACTTTTGCAGTTCAGTCCACAAATCATCTCTGGGATTCAGGTCAGGGCTTTGTGATGGCCGCTCAGATACTTCACTGTCTTTCTGACTTCCGTATTTCAGGATCATCCTCCGTCCTCGTGGCACCATCTGTTTTCAGAAGTGAACCAAACATGTTTCCATAACGATACCACCACCACCACGCTTCACAGTTGGGATGGTGCTATTCGGACCTTCACGCTGGTCTTGGAGGAAAAGCATCTTTGTTGTGTTCTTTGAGGTGATGTTGGACTCTCAGTGGTGGATGCCCAGTACATACTTTGGAACCGGATGCCTCCAACTCCTTCACCAGCCCCTTTGTTGCTGTCTGGGGTTCAGAAACTTTTGGAGTTCCTGAACGATCTGTCCGTGAACGATCCGTGTGGTCCACAGAGGCTTGTAGCTCCACAGATTTGTTTTTCCATGATATCAAGGACAAAAAGACACTGACTTTAAAGGTAGGCCTTTAAATACAGCCACAGGCGCACTACCCAATTAACCCCTTGTTATGACAACTCGCCAACCAGAAGCTTCTAAAACTCATTACGTCAAATTTCTGGAATCTTCCAGAGTGTTTAAACAGACAGGGAAGAGGGGAAAAGAGAGAATAATATAAGATTGTGTGAGAACCAGATACCAGGATGAAAGAAGCAGCCATGATTCCTTGACAGAAGAAGAGGAGGAGGATGAGGACGATGAGGAGGAATGAGAACACGGTATTTGAAATCTCTGAAAAGCACACCAGGTGGGTAGAATTATGGAGGTGCAGGAAAGGGGAGAAGGAGGAAGAAAGATGGGAGGAGAAAGTGGGTCATTAAGGTGCATTTTCCACCCGTTCCACTTTTGATATCCAACAGTGCGTAGGATTTTATTTTATTAAATTTTTTTAATGAGTCAGGAGAGGAAAAGTGCTCTATAATATGATGTTCCTGAGCTGCTGTGAGGCACTCGGGTAATTCTGTAATAGTGATTCACAGCCAGCGACATGTCAGAGGTTATGCGTGCATCATACGCCAGCACAGACTTCAGTGCGACTTCAGGCACAAAAGAAGTCTGGCTACAATGTGCTTGGCAGGAGTCGCAGGCAATCAGAGAGAGTGAGAGACTTATTATTATTAGGATGCTTTTCATTCATGAATACTTTCGAATATATATATATATATATATATATATATATATATATATATATATATATATATATATATATATATTTTTTAATATCTATATATTAATTCATATTCCCATTCAAACGAACATGGTGCCTAAATGCTAGTGCAAACTGACTACGTAACCATGCCAATACAAAACGGCAAACGCGCCGTTTAACACGATACAGAGGACTTGCAAGTGTTGAACGGGAATGTTTTCTGTCAGAACAATGAGAAGTTCACTGCCACGTGACCAACAAGCAAAAGGATCTGAAGTCCGGCCTGTGTGGGGGAACTGACCAACTAGAATTAGAGTAGAAACCATGGCGAACATCAGAAGGGGCTACAAACACTGACTAGTCAGACATAACAAGACTAATTACAAAGAACACATGAGAAGCTGCGCAATGATCAGAGAGTGTGGCCAAGCCAAGCCAAGCTGGGTCAGTCCGTGTGGGTTTCCTCCTCGCTCCCAAAACCAATATGTAGATTAGCTAGTCTGAACTTGTGTCTAAAGACAGCATTCAGTAGCAGTAATAATCCCAGCAGTTACGCAAGGAACTTTTTTCCTTTCGACAGGTGCTGAGACTAAAGCTTCCAGCGCAATATAACGTATTACTATGGGAGTCAGGATGGGCAAGCTAATGGCCAAACGCAGAGAACTACAGGAACTGAGGCTCATAATCACATTATAGAGCATGCATTACTTCTCAAAGGGGAAACTAAAAGGCTTAAAACACAGAGGTAGCGAGGAGCACGTGGGGCTGAATAACTCCAGCACTATAGGAAAATATTCAACAGTTTTGAAACCTTTTACCTCTTGCTCCACCATTAGTGACCAGCTCATGGCTACTAATTTAATTTAAAAAAAATACTATTAGCATTCAAAATATTACATTTTAATATTAATAACTGCCAGATTTGCTTTATTTGTTTTATTTTGTCCACAGTCAAAATGTATTACTAAATGTTTTGTTTATCAGCTCTGTTGCACTATTATTATTTTTTTTTTCAGTACACCGACTCTACATAAAGACTACAACAGGTCATGGAGTCTTCACAAACACTACCCCCGGCTCCACAAAGGCTACAATTCCCAGTCCAGCGAGCGTTCCGGTCCTCGGGTCATGATAAATGGCTGCGTGTCATTTCTCTACGGCCATTTTTCAGCTGCTGCCAAGAAAGCCTTGACAGGTTTATGACAAATCAGTGACATGATTATTTGCAACCTAGTCTTAAAAAAAAAAAAAAGCCATGGTGAGTGGATCTTCACTCCGAATCGCTCAGCTGTCTTAAAGGAACGTCCTCGATCATCCATGTTCTCTCACGTGTTAAGCTATGATGTGGACTAGGAAGCGAGGGAAGAAATATATTTTTATGTAAACAGTGTGATGCAACAGCGAGTGTCCTCACAACAACACAGAATAGACACAGAATAGAATTTTCATAGCGCTGGATTCCATTCCAGTCCCATGTGTATTACACATGCAGTACACTGTATGCTCGAGAACATTTCACGTGCTTCCGACGTGTAAATCGAATCGAAATGACCAAAACAAATACACGTACACCATCAACGTACGCCGTTACGAAGCACGTTCTTTCGCCCCCCCGCCCCCCATTTTCAATTGGCCTGAAACGCAAATTTGTAATCATTCGAGATCATATGGTTCCATCGGACAATTCTTCAGATATTGGAGTTGTAAACTTTGAATATGTTTATCGCAAAAATAAATAAGTAAGTAAATAAATAAATAAATAAATAACCCTGTATGGCAGACTTTCCTGACATCCAGTGGTATCCGAAGCAGCTCAGCCTTGCAAAACAAAACAAAACAAAACAAGGACATTTGATTAAAACCGACCCTCCTGAACGTCCTATGCATCTTTGCTGGTAAACATTAGCGTTTCTGGAACCAAACCAAGCACACGGCAGCGCCCGCGCTTGCTGGAAGGCATTCAGACGTTCAATTACGAGGTTCAGTCGCTTCGCCTTCCTCCAATTTCTAAATCTAATCTTCTGGACTCTGGTTCCCCGAGGGCTTCTTCATTAGGCTTTTCTGATTGCAGTGGCACAGAATGCAGGTAATTGCTATTGTGATATCACAGAATTATTAAAGAAATTGCATATTTGTTGTAAAGCACTGACGTAACGTCATAGTTTTTTTGTTTTTTTTTTTAAAACCTCCAAACGTTTGTGGGGTGATGTGTGGAGGAAGGGATTTGCCATCTCAGACGATGCTGATGTGCTCTGAATGTTGCTGATGCACATCCCTTAGGCCAGCGTTTGATAAATCTACATCATTGGCATGGCACAAACCACCAACCCCATACATATACACACACACACACACACACACACACACACACACCTGATGGAGGTTTGGACCATTCCTAATTCATAGCTCCGTTATTCAGTCTGTTTTACCATGCCTCGGTCAGTGCCTCACTACACTCGCTCAGTTAGCTATGAAGGTGCACTGGGTATCATACGTTTCAGTGCTACACGACAACACTAGCCTAAAGAACATAAAGGTCATAAACATTTTTTTTCCTTTCTCTTACCTCGCTGATGAAGATGGACAGCTACCAGACACACACACACACAAAAACAGTATGCAAAATTTATGTTATAAATCCCTCTGCTGCAAAACAGCTAACGCAAGCGTAAAAGGCTTAAAAGCACTGCGACCTTGACTCCTCTTCAGCAGGTCAGACTCAACCTTTTATTCATCGTTTAATACAAATAGCACAAGTATCTCCCTGTCCACTTCCCTATTAGCCTCCTAACACTGGATAACTTAAACACTTCTTGTTATGTTTGTATACGAGACATTAATGCTCAGATAACATCAAGTTCCCTCATGATATTGTTCAGCATGATATCAGAACGTATGTGGCGGTCTGGGAAAACCTTCTGGATGTAAGTGGTGGGGAAAAATGGCTTTCAGCCCAAATTTCTGCCAATATTATACACAACAAATGTGAAAATGTTTTAATTTGGACTACTTTCGAACCTTGCCTTGGATTAAAAAAAAAAAAAAAAAAAAAAAAAGCATCTTGTCATTTTGCTGAAAGGATCCAACGTTATTGACCTTCACAATGCAGAGACATCCGAGACTCCTTCCATAAATGTTAAATAATTGTCTGCTTACAGAAGGCGTCATGATATCTTTGTTAACTAACAACGTGTTATCGTAATATGTTTATTATTAAGTCACTTTTTGTGAGCTGTTACTATAGAAACATATTAGAATGAATCTTAAGTTCTAAATTCAAAGTACAGACCAACAGATGTTGTTGTTCTTTCGGCTGCTCCCGCTAGGGGTCGCCAAAGCGCATCATTGGTCCGCATATTTGATTTGGCACTTCCTGATGCAACCCACTCATTGTATCCAAGCTTGGGACCATCACCGAGATCTACCCCCAGTGTCTGGGTTGGTTCCCTGCCCGGGCCGCGGCAGTGAGAGCGCAGGATCCTTAGCCGCTAGACCACCAGGGAACCCAGACCGGTGGATGTAATAAAGTACTAAATAAATAAATAAATAAATAAATAAATAAATAAATAAAACAGAATTGAAAGACGACTAACCATCTAACCTGTCCCATCATGCACCATTGAAAAGAAGAACAGATGCAAGTACAGGTTATGTGGTTTTGTTAAAAATCAATGCAGCAGACAAATCAAAGGGCGGGGCATTATAAAGAAACATCACGCAGGCAAATCAGGCAATTGGCAAACAAGCATAAACTGCTGCGAGTACAGGTTATTTAAAAGTACTAGTTTGATTGCAAACAGGTGAGTTCCATTAGTAATCAGGTGATGAGCAAGGACAGACCCTTGACTGGAGGTCATAAAAGACCTCTGGATGATCATTACAGAAGGTTCACAGGATCAACCAATTTCCTGCCTCACTCTCTGAACTTATCCATTGGTTAAGAAGGACATCCAGGGTTCAAACTAATAGATAGCACTAGTTGTTGTTTTTTTCATAAATGCTCATATTTGAGACATTGTGGCACTTGTTCTGACAAAATGTCCTTTGGGATACTGAAGTTCTACTTCAGTACTATACGTAAACCAAGAAGGGCTTGCACCTTGTACCATGGCTTTGTCCTTGACAACACCTCCTTTGTGCATGATATAGCCCAGGAAGTTTACGAGTCTTTGTTGAGAACTCAATTTTCTCTGCTTTGGCAAAGAGATGGTTTTGGATAATGAGATTCGGCAACCTTTTAACGGGTTGAACGTGCTGGGTTACACAGTCGGAGTACATTAGTACTCCAAATGAATCAATCACAAATTTTCCTACCATTTCTCTGAGTACATTGCTCATTAATGAATGCCTGGAAGACAGACCAGCCTATATGGCATTACCGGGTCTGCATAGTGACGTGGGGGTTGTACTGAAGGCTTCCATTTGTCAATCTCTCTGTGTGCAGGTAGGATGCATTCTCTGGATTTATGAATTCAGCATAACATTCGGGAATCAAATTCTTGGCTGGTCCATAGACATGGAAGCTATGGTGATTCAGTGGTAAGCAGCAATGAGGGGAGCAGGTTCACTTTTTCTCATTCAGTCCATGATACTCTTATGTTGCAACATTGAAGCCAAGGTAACCCAAGAACAATTGGAGTTATTACAGGATTCCATAACCAGACAACAGATCATCTCCTTGTGGAGATGTAGCTGGTGTGAAGGCATAGCTTACTATTTTGATGGGTTATGAACCATCTACTAATTGGTTTTCTGTACAATGCGTCAACATTAGAATGGAAGACTTTAGTGGATGCAGTGGAATCCGAGATGATTATCAGTATTGGCATCTATGGAGTTTCTGGCCACCTGATTGTTGATGAGCACTGCAAGAGGAAAGGCATTGTCTGAACGCTGGTCCATGACGGGAATTTGGAATTGCTTGGTGGAAATGGTACAGAGGATATGCACAGATGGAAGATGCACTCTAAAGCATTGTGCCACATTTTTATTGGGTTAGGCTGGACCCCGGCGAGGCACAGGGGGCTGACCAGGTCAGAAACATTATAGGCCTTGGTTGATAAGGTTGACAGCACATGGGAAAGAGCTGTGGTGACAAGCTCTGTGCATATGCTTCGGTAGCGCCTGCAAGGATTGGTGGGGTCACTAACAATTTTCTGGCCGTGTATCTTTTCCCCAGTGGTGAACAGTTCGTAAATAGATGCGAGCTGGAATCCAGTGGTATGGATTACTCATTCTAATAGTTTCTTGGACTGAGAAAAGGAGTGGGATGGAGAATGTGAGTACTCTCAGTGATCAAGCTTCCTCAACTGCCTCAGAAACCCTCTGCTCTGCCTTCTTGACCAGGCATGTGATGTTCATAATAGTGCAGCAGCTGATAAACACAGGTGGGTGTGATGATTGACCTCTGATGCATGTTTCAAGAGTTTTGAAAGAGCATATGACAGCATGATCATATATTTTCATCCAGACAGGCCTAGTGCATTCAAGTGCCTGCCTGGCGAGCAGTGAGATGAGCTAGGCTCCTTTGTCTTTGTCAGACTCGATCTCCATTGTGGTAGGAAACCTTGGAGCTTTTTCCATTATTCTGGTCAATGACAATTCTGTTATGGTACATAGAAGCCTGTGACCCGATGTAGCGGCTGGCAAGGCTTGCTAGTGTAGGAGGATTGCAGAGATCTGCTGTTGCCATTCTACTACATGACCTTGAAGAGAAAGGGCTTGGTGGAGTTTGCTGAAGCTTGCTGCAACTATATAATATCTAGCAAATTCGTTATGTATTATTCCATAGTATGCACACACCTAACAACACTCCATTAGCAAGTCATCCTGAACAACAATGAACGCTTGGGAAAAAGGTATTCTAAGCATACTGTAAACTAGATGAACTTTTGTTCTATAAAGATACACACCTGCCATCATAAGGATGCCTGATTTCCATCAGGATTTGAGAATCATTACCGAGAGAAGCTGGACAACATTGCTGAGTAAGAGGTGATGAGGTTAAGAGATGCCCTACTTCCTGAGGAAAACTGAGAGGAAAATTCACATAATGTTCCTCCAAGCAGAGGCCTATTTAGACCAGTATAAGACTAAACACGGCTTGTTTAAGTCCCTGAAGGGCTAACAGTCTGGCATCTGCTGCCGGCATCATCAGCGGTGTTGCTATATGAGGAAAGAAAGAAATAGAGCACAGTGGGGTTTTTTTGCCTCATCGACTTTTTTGACAGAGACGAAGCAAACAGCACCAAATTATTTGTGTTTGTTTATTTATTTATTTATTTATTCACCGGTGATTCATCTTGACAGGTCGGTGAGGATATGTTGCCTTTGTGTTAGCATCTAATCAGAATCTCGACAGTGGGGGGAAAATATGATGAATGATACAGTACTGCGCTGAGTTATCCTAGATTTTCGTATGATAACCTTATACAGAAAGATTACAGATGATCATGGTTTTCACACACATTTTACAGCTATACAGGTATAGCTGTAAAATGTGGTTAGATTTTTATTGATGAGATTTTATAAAAATGTCAATTCCTTTCTTTGTCTACTATTCACATAATCATCACAATACAAACTACTGTAGCTAAGTTAAATTTATCTAAAGTACCATCCCATTACCTTTAGTGGCTGGGTATAACCAGCAGCAGGGGATAATGTAGATAATGCCCGCTAAAGGTGAAATACACTCACTTTTTACCGTAGGCTAGCCTCGCCCGTCGACGTTACAGCAGGTTAGCCCCGCCCATCCACTTTACCACAGGTTAGCCCCACCCACACACTTTACAGCAGGGTAGCCCCGCCCATCCACTTTACTGCAGGTTAGCCTCGCACATCAAAGTTACAGCAGGCTAGCCCCGCCCATCCACATTACACCAAGTTAGCCCCACCCATCCACGTTACAGCAGGTTAGCCCCGCCCATCCACATTACAGCAGATTAGTCCCGCCCATCCAGGTTACAGCAGGTTAGCCCCGCGAGACCTAATCATTGATTTCAATATGGCCGTTTATCCAGGTTTCAGAAGTAATGGAATACATGTAACGACATTATGTAATCAGGATACAAAAAACTTGTAACTGTAATCTGTTACAGTCACATAAAAAAACAAGTAATCAGATTACAGGTACATTTTGTAAAAATAAATAAATAAATAAATAAATAAAACATGATAGTAAACATGTTTCTTGTTATCTTTTGATTTGAGGCTTGACTGCTCTGCTCAAAATGCATTAAAATTATTGACTGCTCTCTTATGCTTCTCCCACCCCCACCACCTCCGCCCCTCTCTCTCTCTCTCTCTCTCTCTCTCTCTCACACACACACACACACACAATATCTATTTCAACTTCGATTTCAATTCCCGTGTCTCATTTCAAATAGAATAATGCCGCATTAGCCAAAAAATCCAATTATACCCCGAACGGCAAAAAATAAAAAACCCCAGCTCAGTCTCGATCTGGAGTACGCATCCCCTCCGTCAATCCTGAGACTCTGATCCTGTTCCACTCGGCTGCACGACCGCTGGTTCACAGACCTGTTTACTTTCACTGTTTACTCCATCTTGCCTTTACTCTCCTTCCTGCCTGAAACACCAGCATGTAAATATCCACTCCAGCACGAACGGAAAACAACTCCCTGCTACAAATCTTTCTCACGTGTGCACACTCCAAACAGCGCTGTTACCCGTGCTACACTCATTGTTAAATAAAAGTTTTGTAAATTAGCACAGCTGGTCTGCTTTTCAAACTTCGTGTAACACTCCAGCTTTCAGGTACACCAGGCTACACGTCCACCTCCGCGCGTGGAGAGGCAGGCCTAGCCTGTGAACTTTAATTAGCGTAAAAGCAATAACGAGTGTCCTGCCATGGTGCATGGAACGGGACCAAAGTGAATTAAAGGCATAAAAAAAGTGATTCTGGTCGTCCAAGATGGCCGCCCCCAAAACTACACAGTGAAGATCCTCTCCAAGGTCCGTGATTTTGGGTTCCTCTCAGTGTGGAGCTCTGTTCAGTGTCCGTGTGCCTTTTTTTCCCCTGGAGTCTGGCATCCCAGAATAATCTCCATCTCCAACAGGATAACGTGAACCTGTCACTCAACTGCAAAGGAAATATGGGTGGAGATAGGTGTAGAATTTGACGTCCACAATGAAAACCTAGTGTCTTCTAGGATGTCTTTCATTCAAATCCTGAGATTTGGGATTTGCCAAATTGGGTGTGGGGCTGGGGGAGGTTAAGGGGTCATATTTTCTATAGACCAGTCTTCATCTTTGTTGATCAGGGTGATAATCTCTAACTTGGATCTTTTGGCTTTGATCAGGGTATCTTTGTATCAGAAGGTCTCGTTTATGACAAGAGGAAGTCTGAGGAAAAACAGAATCTATTTCCAAGCCTAAGGCTATGCTCACCTAACAAGGAAATATTGGCAACCATCAGAAAACACATTGATATGCAGGCTGGTTATGGATGTGTTTGCAGGCAGAGATTGATTGCTTTTTTTTGTATTTTGTGCTATAAGCCAATAAACCTGTGCATACAATGCCAAGCCAAGCATACATTTTTGGAAACGGCAAAGCTACCTCGCATCAGCGTATATAACTAACACCTGTCGCAGCCCGTCTTCTGCTGGCCGTGTAAGAGCAGGTTCGGTGGAAACATGGAGCATTGTTTTAGTGCACTGGCATGCATGTTGCCAATTGGAAGAGGCGTAAAGTGTGGAAGACTCTCTGGATGAGTACTGGCTGTGAAAGATGGCAAAAAAATGCAGGGCAAGACGGAGAAGATGTAGAAGAGGGGAAGAGAGCGTGCGAGCGAGAAAATGAATTTCAGAGAGATGATGGAGGGCAAGGAGGAGCGAGAGAGAGTCGAGTGCCAGAGTGGCTCTTGTTTGACAAGAGAATGCAGAATGAGCTTCCGAATGGATGCTGAGAAAGAAAAAGCAAGATACAGAAAGCTGTCAAGTGAATACACATTCAAACGTTTTTCTTTGGGGGGGAGCCTCATCTCAGCCCCTGTCCTGTCACTGGTTCGTTGCCTAAATGTTTGCACGTGTTTTGTGTTATCGGGTGAAATCAGTTTTTATGAACTCTCTGATTTGAAAGGAATAGTCCTACGTTATAAATCGAACCCAAAACTCCCCCAAATCACCCACCTAACAGACACTAAGCATTGTAAAACAATGTTTCCGAGCTCAAGAGTGAAGTGGTCCATGGCATCACGTTCAGTCCTAGAGGGTTATTAAGCCAAGAAGTCTCCTCATGTACTCATTCGTAACAAGCCCCAGCTGAATTGGGCCGATGCTTATAGCGTTCAACAGCAAAGCAGACGAACATGCTGAACATGATGACAAGCAGGAAATCAACTCACCGAGCACCTTTCAGAGGAAACGATGTCCGAATCAAGGAGCTCAGACAGCGGGTGAGTAAACATGAAATTCTAACTTTATACACTTTGTATATTTACCCGTAAACACTCCTAAAAAAACGTCGGAGAATCCCACATTGGTCTTACAATGATATGAACACTCCTCAGAGACTAGCTGAATGGGCGTGGCTTAAGATGGGCTCAGGATTGTGCGATTCGACATGTGCCATATGGCTGACGTCAGGATCGACCCCCCCTACAAACTGCACTCAAGACAAGCCCAAACAAAAACCTCCTGCTTCTGGAACATTCTCACTATCTTTACTGATGATGGAACTCATGATGGTAGCAGCAGAATGAATTAAGAAGGTTTCAGGAACATTAAGTTTGGAGGAACTTCATCATGCAGCAAGACAACAATCCAAAACGCACTGCCGACTCAACACAGGAAGAAGGAAGTGGAAGGTTTTAGACTGGCCAAGTCAATCACCAGACCATAACCCAACTGTGCATTAAAGCAGGAAGGTAGAAACTCCAGCGATTATAAAGTAATTCTAATAAGTGATGAAGCCAGGGGGTAAACATTTAATTTGTATTACGAAGCCAGCAAATTGCCTCAAAAATGGCCTTTCGTACCAATACGGCGAAACAAGAGGCCTGCGCCAGCACGGCTACCGGCGTGGAGAAATCGCCTGATTGTGCATCAGTGTGCAAACACAGGCCAGCGGCATCTCCACGTCCCCGTCAGCTTCCGCGGCTCAGCGCAGCTTTTAATGGAGCAAACTGAATTAGCATACTGACGATTTACTGAGCGCGGGATAAACATTCCCGCGCAGCGAGTCAGAGTGATAAGGCTGTACACAAATCGCTGAATCATGAGAAGAATATAAACAAATGTGCCGCATAAAGAAAAAAACTAAATATGACCGAAGTCATTTTCTGTCATAGGATATGCGCCAGTGATATGCGCACAGAGCAGCTGCAAACCCGGACGTTTTTAATTCACACGGCTACCTGCGCCGAGGAAGCTCTCTCACGGCTCTCTTCTTTATCTAAATATGGCCACCTGAAAGCGCTGGACAAGAAAGAGATGCGTCTGCATCAATGAAATGTCAGTTTGCTTTGGGGTTTTTTTCCCTCCACTATAACATACCCTTATATCTGGAATTGCACCTGGACTCAGGGTTGCCAGTTCTAAATCGGGGGGGGGGGGGGGGGGGGGGCACAGGACCAGCTAAACACACAGTCCTCTCCAAAACTAAATTCATTTGTGTGTGCTGTACAACAAAGGCATTTGGGTTAGGAGATCAAAAGATGGAGATGAGACGAGAGTTTAGGATTTCAGCTTTTATGTCCTGGTGTTTACATCCAGACGTGTTACTCACCATAAAACATAGAACCTTGAATATCAAACCACTTTTTAGGTGAGCAAAAGTATAGGAACAGATCAGTCTTGAAGTTAATTGCAGTAAATAACACGTAATATTTGGTTGCATATCCCTTGCTTTTAATAACTGCGGAAGCCTGAGACTCAGTGACACCAAACTGTTGGTTTCTTCTTTTACACGTTTTTCCCGCAGCCTCTTTCAGTAGTTGTTTGTTTCGGGGGGTTTCTCCCTTCAGTCTCCTCTTCAGGAGGTGAGGTGCTGATCAGTTGGGTGAAGGTCTGGTGATGGACTTGTCCAGTCTAAAACCTTCCACTTTCCCCCTGATGAAGTCCTGTGTTGAGGTGGAAGTGTGTTTTGGATCGTTGTCTTGCTGCATGATGAAGTTCCTACTGATTCATTCAGACGCATTTCTCTGTAAATCTGCAGATAAAATGTTCCTGTAAACTTCTGAATTCATTCTGCTGCTCCATCATGAGTTCATCATCAATAAAGATCAGTGAGAACGTTCCAGAAGCAGCCGTGCAAGCCCGAGCCATGACACTACCTCCACCATGTTCCACAGATCAGCTCATATGTTCTGGATCGTGAGCAGATCCTTTCTTTCTCCACACTTTGGCCTTTCCATCACTTTGATAGTGCTGGTTCCAGAACTTTTGTGGATCATCTCTGTATTTCTTTGCAGATTCTTACTGATGATGAGTGGTCTGCATCTTGTGGTACGGTCTCTGTATTTCTGCTCTCGAAGTCTTCTTCAAATGGTGGATTGTGAGACCTTCACCCTGCCCTGTGGAGGTTGTTGGTGATGCCACTGACTGTTGTTTTTCTTCACAGCTCTGACAATGTTTCTGTCATCAGCTGTTGTTATTGTTTTCCTTGGCCGACCCGTTCGGTGTCTGTTCCCCAGTACACCAGTGATTTCTTTTCTCTTTCAGGACAATCCAAGTTGTAGTATTGGCTATACCCGATGTCTGACTGATTTTCTCTCTTTTCTCGGCTTCAAAATGGCTCGCTTTTCTCCCACAAACAGCTCATACAGTAGTTGAGATATGTGCATTAGTTCAAACATTGGAGCCGGGACAACACAATAATTTCACCGCATTGATTAAGTCATTCTCGTTAATGCTAAGGGTTTTTCTTTATCCTTCTCCGTGTTGCAGCTTGTGAAGGATGGTTGAAACTGGGGAAAAAACCACTACATCTTGCATGAACAGGAAACTTTCCCAATATATCATCGTGCATATTTTTTTCCCCTTCTAGTGCTTCGTGTCTACTTGACTCGGGGTCAATTAATGGGTTTGGGTTTTTCTTCACAGCTCTGACAATGTTTCTGTCATCAGCTGTTGTTATTGTTTTCCTTGGCCGACCCGTTCGGTGTCTGTTCCCCAGTACACCAGTGGTTTCTTTTCTCTTTCAGGACAATCCAAGTTGTAGTATTGGCTATACCCGATGTCTGACTGATTTTCTCTCTTTTCTCGGCTTCAAAATGGCTCGCTTTTCTCCCACAAACAGCTCTCTGATCTTCATGTTGGTTTATCCTTCTTAACAACAATCGCAGTCTTCACAGGTGAAACTGACGGCTAAAACCGAGCGTAGATGTTCAGAGCTATTTATTGTTTAAACAATCGATCTAACAGGACACACCTGGGTACACACTTTGCTCACTGACAAACTGCGTGGGCTGATAGAACATAGGACATTTTGTATGTCGTTTAACACGTCTACATATAAATACCAGGAAATCGGACGCTGAAATTCAGTCTCAAATTCATCTTTCGATCTCAAACCCAAATGTCTTCAGTCTACAGCTCAAGATAAATGCTGCACGATTATCAAGTTACTGATACGGAATATTTTCTTTATGTGTAAACCTGGAAGTTAAAAACACACAAAAGCTTGTTCATGTACTCTCTTCAGGAAATGAACGTGCAAATTCCGACTCGGGCGGAAATAGACGTTAGTTCGGGACTTTTGATCCGGTTTTGCTTCCGCTGCCAAAACGATAGCCGAACATTAGATTTGTGTGGGTTAGGTGGGCCAGACAAACACTTAACGGTGTGCGGAGCTAATCTAATCCACCACGCTTCGCCATCTGCTGCTAGAACATAAACGCACTGCGTGATGGAAACGTTCTGGAGTTAAAGCGCTGAAAAACGGGCCGATTGTGAAGTTTGATTGCTACAGGTCTTTTTCTTTTCTTTAATCCAGCAAAAAGAAAAGTTGGCAAAAGCTCATACAGTAGTTGAGATATGTGCATTAGTTCAAACATTGGAGCCGGGACAACACAATAATTTCACCGCATTGATTAAGTCATTCTCGTTAATGCTAAGGGTTTTTCTTTATCCTTCTCCGTGTTGCAGCTTGTGAAGGATGGTTGAAACTGGGGAAAAAACCACTACATCTTGCATGAGCAGGAAACTTTCCCAATATATCATCGTGCATATTTTTTTCCCCTTCTAGTGCTTCGTGTCTACTTGACTCGGGGTCAATTAAGCGCCCAGATAATCTGCTGGGATAAAATCCATTTAAAAAAGAGACACCTCATGCGGCTATGTTGAGGGCTTGAGGCTGCCTCGCTTTGGCCCGAGGCACATTTAAACAACAAAATTAAAATGTGCAATTTCAGCTGCTCGCAGCGCTCTGAAGGTCAGCTCATCCATTCATCTTTATTCTTCCTTGCCTGCCTCGTCTGTCTGCCTCTCCTCAACCATCACACCCGTGCGATCGGCTTAAGATGCTTACAACGCTAGCACTGCACTAAATTCTTCTAACTGAGGCAATTTGCATATAGAGTGTTAATAAATCTATAGACATGTCAGTTTTGCATCAATTCACATCCTGCGTCTGCCTTAAAGTCTAGGTTTTCTTCTATTTAATGGATTGTTTAAAGGATTACTTACTTCTATTGATTGGACAGAGTATACTAATTAGCGGCCACTAACTGCATACTGTGAAATCCGTTCGGTGTGCATGATAAAAATGGCCCAGTGAGGGCAGCGACGAGGTGGAAGAACTTTATAACCGGTCATGTGGAAGTCACTGCTGCGCTCATGAGCACGTCCTTTAACCCTGCTGGGATAAAAGTGTCTGGGAAAAAAAGAACGAGTGAAAATGTAAAAGCGTCGCTGCTCAGGCATGGAACGGTAATGGCATACGGTGATGAACTAGACGGGTCGCCATTACTATAAAAACGTCTGCACGTTGACTCTCATCTGACCTGACAGCCAATGAGCCATCAGAAACACACACACGCACACACACACACACACGTCATAAAAGTCAGACTGGAGAAGTGCTTCAACCTCACTATTAAAGAATAGGCATGACCTCACCGTTGTTTTGTTTTTTCAAAACGTACACACTGCCCCTAAAATCTCCCATCAGCACCCGCTACTGGTGACTAGCGTCGTGCAGTTTAGTTTTTGTCCTGTAAGTGTTGTAACATCGTTAGAATGTGTTACACAGCAACGTTTAATGCTGAAATCTGAAATTTCTCCCTCGTCTCTCGAATCCAGCTACGATGATGCTAATCCCTGCGAGCGGATAGTATTTTACCGTGCTGTGTTCCCACCAAGCTAGCACTAGATTAAATCTGGGTTCATGGGGGACAACATAAATAAATAAATAAAATAAAAATTCTCACACATACCATGCTCATTTACGGCCATCTGTACGAGCGGTTTATTACAGCCTGAGGAACACAACGCCGTGAATACGGCTAACGTCTGGATCGGCATCTGCTGAGAGTTCTTATAGAAATGTTTTGAATTTAAAAAAAATTTAGAGAGAGAGAGAGCGAGAGAGAGACAGAAAGACAGGGACAAAAGCAGACAGTTCAAGAAACGCTGGAGACGTGTATCACGAGACGTAGAGGTCACAAACTAGTTGCTTATACTCAGGGGAATGTGGGAATGTAACAGATTCCTTCACGGTTTGTTTAGAAGAGTGGCCAAGGCTACTTACTTCATTTATAAACTCTCTTTCTTTCTTTCTGTTGAGCTACACATGATGCTCCTGAGACACCAGTGATCCTGACCCCTTCTGCTCTCCGCACCTGCCTGATCCATCCTGACGTTCTACTTCTGGTTGGAGTTCTCATCAGTTGGGGTCACATGCTGCTGCTGAGGATGTCCCACATGGTGCAGTATAAAGATCACTGAGATTACTGAGGACGGTTCCACTTAAACACCATAAACATGGCGTTGGACCTCAGTTCATATGAGCAGTTATACTATCAAGGCTTTAGAACTACAATCACCACAAACAGTTCTACACTCGAGTCTCCATCAGTGAACAGTGAAGAAGTTCAACACAACAGACTTCCTGTAGAAACTGTAATGGATTTCCAGCTTACACAACTGCACTATTTGACCATGTAGTGTTGGCACATTTATAGAAGGGGTGTATTTATTTATAATCGCACTATCCGGTGTCACCCAGATGAGGATGGGTTCGCTTTTGAGTCTGGTTCCTCTCACGGTGCCTTCCTTATATCGTCTCAGGGAGTTTTTCCTCACCACCGTCTCCTCTGGCTGCTCATTAAGGATAAATTCATACACTTAAAATCTATATCCTGAATTGATATATTTCTGTAAAGCTGACGTGGGACAATGTCCGCTGTTAAACACGCTGTACTAATAACACGGAACTGAATACGCCACTAATTAATTGATTTATGTGGTATAATCAGGTCAGGAAAGAAAGAAAAAAAAAAGAAGTAGAAGAACTGTGTTTTAAACATTTATTCTGTCAAGGGTAAGTGAGTATGTGTGTTTGGGAGTGGATGTAAATAATTCAACATCTACCATTCATAAATAAATACACAGAGGAGAGGAGAGGAGGAGAGAAGAGTAGAGGAGAGAAGAGAGGAGTGGAGAGGAGAGGGGAGTGGAGATTTTTATCCAACCCCAATTCCGAAAATGTTGGGACAGTATGGAACGAAAAAAAAAACCTAACAAAAAGAGTGGTTTGAACATTCAGTTCACCCTGTACTAGACTGAACACACATTATTAGATGTTTTACTTTTACTGTGAATATAATTTATTTTTGAAAATATACACTCTTTTCAAATCTGATGACTGCAACACACTGCAAAAAAAAAGTGGGACAGTCGACTGTTTAGCGCTGTGCAACATCACCTTTTCTTTTAATATCACGTTTGGGCGCTGAGTGAAGACACCAGGTGGTTAAGTTTAGCAAGCGGAATTTTCCCCCGTTCATCCATTATGCATTTCTTCAGCTGCGCAGCTGTACAGGGACTTAATTTCCTAATTCTGCGCTTCATAATGCGCCACACGTTCTCAACGGGAGACGGGTCAGGACTGCAGCAGGCCATGCTCGCACCCACACTCTCTGCTTACGCAACTATGCGCTTGTAATCTGGGCAGAATGTGGTGCGGCGTTGTCCTGCTCTGGATGGCAGCGTATGTTGCTCCAAAATGTGTACATATCTTTCTGCATTAAGGCTGCCCTCACAGATGTGTGAGTTACCCATGCCATGGGTACTGAAACGCCCACATACCATGGGCACCGACACACCCCTATGCCATGTGCACTGACACGCCCCCATACCATGGGCACCGACGCACCCACATACCATGATAGACGCTGGCTTTTGGACCTGAAGCTGATAACAGCTTGGATGGTCCTTTTCCTCTTTGGCCCGGAGAACACAACGAATGTTTTCTCCAAAAACTATTTGAAATGTTGACTCGTCGGACCACAAATCTCAGATGAGACTGAGTCCAGAGAAGTGGGTGGAGCTTCTGGAAAGTGTTGATGTACGGCTTCTGCTTTGCATAGTAAAGCCTTAACTTGCGTCTGTGGATGCAGCGGCGAATGGTGTCGACTGACAAAGAGTTACCAAAGTATCCCTGAGCCCATGTCAGGATCTCATTACGGACTCATGACGGTTTTTAAGACGGTGACGTCTGAGGGATCGGAGATCACGCGCATTCAGGAGTAGTTTTCGACCTCGCCCTTTATGCACCGAGATTTGACCGGATTCCTTGACTCGTTTAATTATATTGTGGACTGTAAAATTTGATATGCTGAAAATCCTACCGATTTGTCTTTGAGGAATGAATGTTGTTCTCAAAGCTTTGGATTATTCTCTGACGCATCTGTTGGCAGATCAGTGAGCCTCGACCCATCCTTACTCTTGGAGGACTCTGCCCTTTCTGGGGGCTCTTTATATACTACGATTAGACAATCGCCTCACCTGTTTCACATCACCTTATTTCAACTTGTCACAAACTATTAGTCCTAAATCGCCCCGTCCAACTTTTTTGGAGCTGGGGTTGTACAAGGACAAAAGACGAGTGAAAAGAAAAGGAGATATGAAAGAAGAGGATTAACAAAGACGTAAGGACAGAAGGATGGGGAGTGAAATAGGGTGAAATAGAGAAAGAGCAAGTGTGAGAAGGTTGGAGTTTCTATCCGTATCTCCATCGTCTATTCACTTTCATCTCTAAGCATTTGAAGATTTGATGGTTCCTGATCTGCAGTCCTGCTAGATCGTGTGCGTGTGTGTGTGTGTGTGTGTGTGTGTGTGTGTGTGTGTGTGTGTTACAAATTTGGACTTTTTCAAAATTACATTGGAGGAAAAAAGGAACATTCAAATAAACCATTAACTTATCGAAACATATAGGCCTGCATTGTTACCTGTGTGTGTGTGTGTGTGGGTGTGTGTGTGTGTGTGTGTGTGTGTGTGTTCTGCTCTTCCCCTGACTGATATGTCTTGGCATGCCTTGTCAGTCAGTCTGAAATTAGATGTCTCGCCATCTGTTCTTGGCAATGTGGATTTTTTTTCATTCTCTTTCTGTGTGTGTGTGTGTGTGTGTGTGTGTGTGTGTGTGTGTGTGTGTGTGTGTGTGTGTGTGTGTGTGTGTGAGAGAGAGAGAGAGAATGTACCAGCCTTCAATCAGGTGCTGTCATTTTGCCTATCAAACATTCATTCGCTTATACAACTGTGGTACACCTAATTTCATTTCAGTAATACAAATCTCAGACAGTGCACAGAGTCTGTGCCTTTAAGGTGCCAAGAAAAACAGATGTGACGTCAATAATAATAATAATAATAATAATAATAATAATAATAATAATAATAATAATAAACTGACTGCCAACCAACATTGTTCATCAGGTCGGTTTATTATTATTATTATTATTATTATTATTATTATTATTTACGGAAGCCCTAAGCCGGCCACGCATTCTTATTCTTGTTTTCATTCATTCGTTCGTTCATCCGTTAATTTTCAGTGATCACTTCATCCTGATAAGGGTTGTATCGGATCCACAGCTTTGAGTCTAATCTCCGCCCCTGTATTGTGATTCTTGCATTTCCAGACTAAACTCGCCTGTTCTCGGTTTTTGATTAGTTTGTGGATTTACTGATATGTTTCGAAAAACCTGGTGTTCCGTGCTTTCTTAGGATGAAGTTTGCTCGTTTCCTCGGTTTTCTGAGGACGGATAATTACCAGTTGGTTCTGCCGGCTTAGATTACTGGACTGCTCTTAGTGAACACAACACTGAGCGTACGCACTCGCATCACGTGACTTGGTGAGTTACGTTTGAAATGATGCAGGAAGGCCTCATTATCATTTTTGTAGAACTAGCTGCTTCTCCTGCCCTCGATTCCCTGGGTTGCACCGAGTGCATATGATGGCATACGGTTTCCCCCAGACAGATTAAGTGTGACAGATTGGCAGACCCCAAGCCTGACGAGAGCAAGAGAATGAGAGTCATGCTATCATAGCTTACCGGGTAAAGCCGGGCTGAAAACCTGATCTCCCAAGGATGCTCAGACCTGGAGAACACCACTGAGTTCTCTAGCTTCACGAGAAAGGTTTTTCTACTGACCAGAGACGAGCCTCCCCTGGAAATCTTTTGAGGGGGGTCTACAGCCTATGCAAGCCCAGGTTACCCCAGTGACAAGGCAGCTGGAGACAGTCGGAGAACAAAGGCTGTCCAGAGGCCTGACCACTCTGACGAGGACAGCAGCACACTGCCTGCTGACATTGTGCATGACGTCATTAACCACCTGCTAGTTCTGTCCGGACTAGCAGGCATTCTGGTTTCTCAACCAGCCTGATTCCTGTCACAGCTTCAGAGTTTAGAATTAAACCTTCAAGCAGTCTGATTTCTGTCACAGTTTCAAAGTAGGTCTGATGTTAGAATTAAACCCCCAAGCGGCCCGATTCCTGTCGCAGCTTCACAGTAGGTCTGACTTTACGATTAAACCCCCAAGCGGCCCGATTCCTGTCGCAGATTCACAGTAGGTCTGATGTTAGGATTAAACCCCCAAGCGGCCCGATTCCTGTCGCAGATTCACAGTAGGTCTGATTTTAGGATTAAACCCCCAAGCGGCCCGATTCCTGTCGCAGATTCACAGTAGGTCTGATCTTAGGATTAAACCCCCAAGCGGCCCGATTCCTGTCGCAGATTCACAGTAGGTCTGATCTTAGGATTAAACCCCCAAGCGGCCCGATTCCTGTCGCAGATTCACAGTAGGTCTGATCTTAGGATTAAACCCCCAAGCGGCCCGATTCCTGTCGCAGATTCACAGTAGGTCTGATTTTAGGATTAAACCCCCAAGCGGCCCGATTCCTGCTGCAGATTCACAGTAGGTCTGATGTTAGGATTATATCCTCACGCATCGTAACTCCTGTCGCAGCTTCACAGTAGGCCAAATCTTAGGATTAAACCCTAGAGCTGTGAAACAGTAACACTGGTATTCTTCCCCTGGACACAGCCTGTTCGTTGGTACTGGAACTTGGGACACAAATGTACTTAGTCTTTAGATTAGTGACCGGGATTGAATTTGCCAAAGCTGCTATCAGTTTGTTTCATTGCCTTTAAGGTCCCTTTATAAAAGCCATGTAACAAAACCTCAGATGATAGCAGGGATTCAAGTAGTTAACATCCTGGCATAATGAAACACAAAGGAAGAATGCTTCTTCATACCGCTTAGGATTACCAAGCACAACAATAAAGCCTGCTGTCTCTTCCTGTAATGGCACTCTTTGTTCTTAATGCTCTTGAGACCTGAGGAAGAAGATAGCTTCGATATCACTCGATCATGCCATGATATAGACGCTCTTCTTACAGCATCGGTTTCCATTGCCTTGTATGGAAATGTCTGTATTTTAGTCAAGATTCAGGAGGCGTTATGAATCATCGCACATCCAGGGGCAACTTCAGCATTGCGACCTCCATTTAGACCCACCTACACACACACACACACACACACACACACTCAATCTCTCCGTCTCATTCTCAGACTCCAACACTCAGAGGAATCTAC
The DNA here is from genome assembly GCF_001660625.3 of Ictalurus punctatus. Lineage (NCBI taxonomy): Eukaryota > Metazoa > Chordata > Actinopteri > Siluriformes > Ictaluridae > Ictalurus > Ictalurus punctatus. Next base: position 713,556 of record NC_030425.2, read on the forward strand.
TGATCTAATGTGAAAACAACACGCTCAGTTCCACATCCATTTGTGACTTATGACACACAAAAAAACATTTTACAGGTGCTTAGCTGCTAGAGTGCATCTAATACCTCGTAGCACTTGAAAAAATTATAAGATATGTTTCTCACATATTGATGAGCTCTCATGAGTGAAAAACAAAATCTCTACCAATTAACATTTGGGAGTTCAGATGTGTGCCATCACGCAAGGACCTTCTATCTGGCTCTGATTGACAGCGTGAATTGAAAAAGAAAATAGGGCAACTAACTCAGTTAGCCACATCAGTGTTTGTCTATTAAAACACAAATTACAGCTATCAGACCTGCACCATGGCAGACAGAGGACAGAGAGATCTGATTGCATGTTGTGAGGCCTGTGTGCTGAAAGTGGTGGCACTTCAGCACTTGGTTACTCACACTAGGTCATCCTTGCGTGAAGGCATTTCCGGACTCCGTATGAGGTACAAGAGTGCTCTAACTGACTAGCTATCTAAACGTATCCAAGCTCATTCGTGTTTAATTAACGAGAGTGTCTTGGCATAACCATATTTAGTGCTGTATTTTGTCTAATACTTACTTCTCATTTCCACAAATTCCACCCTTGTTTTCCGATTGTGTCCAGGTGTTCCATGTTACGTCATTGATTCGATTGCGAAGTATTGCTCACGGTATATGTGCATTGCTCAGCCTTGGTTTTCCGCTTCAGTCCCCCCCCAGTTACACTTTCTGGTCTTCTCCTTTAAAATCACTGATTATCCATGTTTGTTTTTGGGTATTTTGCTATATAATATGGAATAATTGCAAAATAATAGTAGCGAGCTATCAGCACCTAACATTAAGGTATTTGATTTATTATAAGTGACAGACCCTGATGGCAACTGATGAGTTGATTTGGGTGACAAATCAACGAGTTTTTGTAAAGTGCTGTGCCAAAAGGCGCTGCCAGAACAGCTTTAATGCACCATGGCAACTTCTCTGGAGCAATGAATACCAAAATTCTTCCAAAAGATATTCCCTCAACACTGTTTTGATGATGGTGGTGCTACTGGAGAGCATGTTGATAATTTCCCATTGGTGTTCAAGTCTTGATTGCAAAGGCACACGTTTTTTCATCCTCATCAAACCCAAATACGAGCCCTTATATGTCCTGTGGAAGGGGGTGGGGACGTTCTTGAAGAGACCACTCTAAACAGGGTAGAAATGTAACAGACTGTGACCTCTTTCGCCAGGAGATCAAGTTCAAAGCCTGCCAACGTCAGAGCCATCCATGGCTTGGAGACACAGAAAGCATATCTGGCCATGAGTATCTGATCATTTGATCAATGTGTGGCAAGGCAAGGGGTTTCAGTTATCAACTGTGCGAGGTCTTTGCATTGTGAAGACCTTTCCCTGGCCTGCAATCTAATTCAACATTAAAATGGCATTCAATCCATGATGAACACTTTTCCACCATCTAAATATCAGAGAAATTTCATTATGTACTCTGCAGTGCATCAAGCGGTAACACTCAGGGCAAAAAAAAGGCATAAAAATGTCTCTCCATTTCTCTCGTAAATAAATAAAAGCACAGCTTATAAATTCGGCCTCCTCGTGTCTCCTGTCCCTCTTTTAGTTTTCATTCATCTAAGCACCGATGGCTCCTTGACTTAGCTCAGAGAGAAACAACACACCAGTCCACTTCCTATATTTCAACCTAAAACAACATGGAGGCCGAGCTCCAGACAAAAATATAGACTATATAGAAGATTTCCTTTCACCGGACTTGTTTAATTAAACTAGTTAAAATCTTAGAGAGTGGTAGGAACAACCACCAGAGACAAGTCTGACATAAACAACAGTAGACATAAACCTGAGTGTGGGCTAGCTTTGGCAAGATTTATCCCAGCCATAAGGATTGTTTTCTGATACTACTAAGATTCAGAACCTGAAGTTACTGAATTCAAATGAACTGACATTTGTTCCTGAGTGGCGCAGCTCTCACAGGTCCGGCCGGGAACTTCATCTGGTGGATTTCAGTGATGGGTGAGACTTACACACAGCGTGCAATGCTTGAAGAGAAATCTGAAGGTTTACCTTCCTGCTGTTGACCGTTGCATTTCGGAATCATGCCGTAACGATATAGGACGTCTTGCAGGCAGGGATACAGCACGGAGGAACAACCGATTAAACAAGATTCATAGGCAGCGTTAATGTTTTATATTGCATGGTAGCTACAATTAAGCCTCATTTGCTCATCCAAACAAGATACAAGCAAATGTCGAGGGTCTGAACATAGCGTGTCCGTCCACTCCCAGTCACCACCCACAAGAGCTAATAAAGGATTAATGAAGCTCATACTGTGAGATGTGAACAGCACCCCCACCCGCATGCCCACCCCACCCCCCGGGCTACTAATTAAAAAAGTTAAGATTTCAAATCTCAGCAATGTAAAGCTGCCACCGTTAGGCCATTAACCCGGTCAATTCCAGGAGCTAATCCTTGAACTTTGACCCCAGTTTCCTCCCAACCTTTTCCTCCCAAGGACAGGCGATATTGTACACGTGTGTATGTATAATAGATCATTTCTCTCTTTTTGCTAATACCACGCTATCACCACACACACACACACACACACACATAGTGGTTGACCTTCTCATTATGTTCTCACCATCGGAGCAGCAACACCCAGGACTTGGCAATGACACTCTAAGAGGAAGTCGCTATTTATACCCTGTGCTTATTTTTAATCATGTCATTGGAAGGCTAAATTGGAAAAAAGCGGGTCTTATCGATTGTTAGCTTTTGTTTTGTTTTTTTTTAATGTTCTTTGAAATTCTTCATTTGTTTCCCAAATTTAACCCAAACCCTAGCATTGTTCCTCTTCAAACCTCAGTAAGCCATGTTTGCTAAATGAATGCTGCCTTTAAGGAAGCAGATGTTTCAAGGCCAAATGGTTTAATTATATCACAGCCAGTTATTAAAAAATGTAAATATACTGTTTTAGGCTGGTGAGTTTCCTTCAGTGTACCAGGGACAAAATCGTCTATTCTTATTGTGTCCCAAAGCTATTCTGTTAACTGTATTGTGACTACATATTACCATGGTGTAAACAGAAAGAACAAGTGGTACACAACGTCAGCAGCTTCGACTGGGATGCCTCCTCCTCCACCACTAAATCTTTTTATTATTATTATTATTTTTTTTAAAGAGTGTAGGATGAACACAAACAATGGCCACATGCTTATTAACATATTAATCCCTGATCACTCACACACTGAGCGATGCTTTAATTACCTTCATTTCAAACATTGGCACACGCATCAGATAATGACGAGTAATTTGCTCTTCTAGTTTTTAATGTATGACGACTTCATTTGTTCCAGATTATTAACTCGTTACTTGTTTAATGAACGCCTGGATTACTGTCAGTTCAAGCAGGTTTACTGCGTAGCCAGACAGGCTGATCCCCAAGCCTATGGAAAGCACCGAGGAGAGTCCGGATGACACGCAGATGGTGGGTAGAAATGCTGTTCAGATGGTGGATGAGAAGCTCTGAGAGACACACGAGACTGTGGGAGGAAAGACAGAGAGAGCGAGGGGATGGAGGAAGGACGGCGACAAGACAGCAGTGTGTCTGTGTGCGAACACAAATGAGTGAGTCAGGAGGACTGAAGTAAACCAGAGATGGTTATGCACCACACACACACACACACACACACACACACACACACACACACACGGGTATGTCCTTTATGAATGGACCATAAAATGAGCTCCATATCTCTTTCCCCTGTTTGTGTCTCGCTCTCTCTCTGTCTCCAGCTGTATCTGTCTCCTTCGAACACTCCCCCCCTCCCCCCACCCCCACCCACCAAGCCTGTGGAATTATCTATGAATGATTTGTTGCTGGGAGCTTGTCTCTCTGTGCCCTCTTTCGTGCTCGTTCTACCTCCAAGAAACAAAAACATGCCAAAAAGTGTACTGACGACTCTAAATTACCTGTAGGTGTGAATGAGTGTGTGTGAATGTGTGTGTGCACGGTGCCACGTGATGGGTGTTTTCCCAGCTCAGTGTTTACCCAGTGTACTGTTAGATCGATTGTTTAAACAATTAATAGCACTGAACTACTGAATCTACTCTAAGGTTTGAGCTCTGGGTTTCTTCTGTGAAGACTGCATTTGTTCTTAAAAAGGATACACCAACATGTAGACCAGACAGCAGTCTATGGGAGAACAGTAAGCCATTTGGAGGTTGAGAAACGAGGGAAAATCAATCAGAGGCATTGCACAAGCATTGCGCATAGCTGATACAACAATCTGGAATGTGCTGAAAAAGAAAAAATCGCTGGTGTACTGAGAAACAGACACAGACTAGGTCAGCCAATGAAAACAACAACAGTTGGTGACAAACATTGTGAGAGCTGTGAAGAAAAACCCAAAAACAACAGTCAGTGGCATCACCAACAACCTCCACAGGGCAGGGTGAAGGTCTCACAATCCACCGGTTGAAGAAGACTTCGAGAGCAGAAATATCGAGGCCATACCACAAGATGCGCACCACTCATCATCAGTACGAATCAGAAAGATCAGACTAGAATCCACAAAGAAATACAGAGATGATCCACAAAAGTTTTGTAACCGAGATGAACCTCTATTAAAGTGATGGAAAGGCCAAAGTTAAGGAACTGCTCATGATCCAGAACATACGAGCTGATCTGTGGAACATGGTGGAGGTAGTGTCATGGCTCGGGCTTGCACGGCTGCTTCTGGAACGTTCTCACTGATCTTTATTGATGATGAACTCGTGATGATAGCAGCAGAATGAATTCAGAAGTTTACAGGAACATCCTGTCTGCAGATTTATACATTCGAATGAATCAGGAGGAACTTCGTCATGCAGCGAGACAACGATCCAAAACACACTTCCACCTCAACACAGGACTTCATCAGGGGGAAAGTGGAAGGGTTTAGACTGGACACGTCCATCACCAGACCTTCACCAAACTGATCAGCATCTCACCTCCTTAACAGTTAACACAATACATTTTTAGCTCTACACCAGTAACGGGTTTGCGTTTGGTGGGTGTAAAGTTCAGCAATAAATTGCACTCCATTAGTACCCATAAAGAATAATGATGCTGCATAGCTGTCTAATGTACCTCATATTTAGTAGTTCATTTAGATCATGTTCATAAAATATGTTCATAAAATAAACCTGTGCAGCGATCACAACGGTATTAGTGCAAAGTTCTTTTTAAGTTTAAGGAAATCCTACGTGTTCGAGAACCTGCTAGAGTTCGAATTTTATTAAAATAATGGTTCATTAGCATATCTCATGGTGTAACTTCCTCCAGCCTCAGCAGCACTTTCCTTTCACACATACACACACAAAAATAAAAGACGTGTCTTGACTTGCAAGTGTGTGTTCATTAAGGACGATCTGGAAATCATCATCAGGCGTCACAGCAATACGTACATGGTCTCTCACGACAGACTTTTAGCTTCCCTCGACAGTCTGCTACGTCTCGTCAATAAGCGTGGCCAAGACAGGAAGAGGATTTGATGGACACGCATGATAACCAATGACTGACCAAACACCATCTTCCTGCTTGCTCGCCACACAAAACTTTTCTAAAAGAAAGAATTTTTCAGTCTAGCGAATACATCGTGCTCAGAAAGGTTCGCTCGATGTCTCACCGTGTTCAAAACTATTTCCCTACTGGAAGCCAGACGTGCAGACCTCCAGTCAAACTGCATCCTTCAGCATTCTCAAAGTCTGAGGCTGAGACTACAGGTCACTATAGAGAGACGGAGTCAAAGACAGAAAATCCATAAGCATTAACTGGGAAAACAAACGAAATAACACGGCTCAGGATTGTAAATGCGCAACACGAGTCTGTGCAAAGCAAGAGAAGGAAGAAAAAAAAACACCTTTCTTCATGGGAGCCTTGAAGTGGAAAATGTGAAATTGAGGGCGAATACTTTCTCACAATTGCAAATTCATAACCATTCATTCTGCACACCAGTAGGATCATTGTTAAGATTGATTGCAGGGTTAGTGCTTACAGATGTAATCTTTTAGACTACGTTAGACGATGCCATTTTGTAACGTTTGTGTAAGTTGCATGAGCTGGCATGTCAGAGGTCAGAAGTCATGTGACTCGCAAGTGAGCCGATCAATGATTTCAGGAACACTCCCAGAACGTCGTTCTTTCGGTCACGTGTTAAGACAGTGGATAGAAACTACGTTTACAGAGCGAGGAACGCACCAGGAAGCCAGACTGCACCACTGTGTACAAATGTAGGTAGTAGTTTAATGACTAAAAGAAACACACTGATACACAGGAAACCGAAAACATTTCTCTGACTCAGGAAAAAAAAAAAAAAAGCTAGAAAAAGCCTGCGGTCCTGCCTGTGTCACGGCTAATAGAAATCCAGCTCCTCTGTTTTGACATCCTGAAATCCATCACTAATTCTTTTTGGCGTTGAGGGTCAGAGGTCAGGTCTCTATGACGATGCTTGCGGGAGATCCACTATTTGTTTTGCTGTGAGTTGAGGAACTAAATGTTGCCCTCATATGAATAATAATAGTGTGTGTGTGTGTGTGTGTGTGAGATACTTTTTGATCAACCGCAATGAGACTCTGTGTCTCACTATGTTGATCTGCCCCACTCGTTTTTTTCCTCGGTCTTACAGTCAGCAATTACATACCTGACTAATACCTTCTCTCTCTCTCTAACTGCAGGTTGCACTCTTGCTCCTCCTCCGCCAACCTTTTAAATCTTGCTCATTTCCTGCTTTTTTGCTTCTTCTCTCCGTCTGTAATATTAACGAGGCCTTTGACCAGAAGGACCCTGCCATTAACAAGCAATTACCTTCAGGCATTTATAAAACAGCAAGAAAGGAAACAAAGCCAGTGAGGTCAGCTCACATTTTACTACCTTCTCTGTCTCACCTGTCGTCTCGTCTCCGTCTCAATCCCTCACTTGCTCTCTTGTTTATGACGCAGCCTTCCTGTGTCCCTCTTCTGCAGAACTGACCCTGTCTCTGGACTCATAACACACAGCAGTATATATAAATACAATTGCAATCAAATAATCCCCCCCCCCCCCCCCCAGTGCAAATCAGGTTTATTGTCAGAATGTACAGACTTTCAGCTGTTTCCGATGAACAAATCAAACAAAAGCGATTGAAATAGTTCAACACAACGAATGCTTCAATCGCTTTCCTCAAATTCAACTGAAAAGCCAATTTATAATGATTTATTCAGTTTCAAAATTATTCACCCCCCTGAATAGAATCCCTCACAACAGCAAAAATATGCAAAACAGGTGTTGTCTCAAGCATACCTGATGCAACTAATCTTCATTAGTTCAACCAAGTGTGCTTGAGCTGGAACACATGAAATACCTGAACTGGCTAGGGGCAGAAAATTTATGAAATACCTGGACGGGGCAGAAAAAGAAAACTATCAACGGCTGCAATCAGATTTCTGAGAGGTTTGTGAAAAACCCTCGAGTGACTGCAAGAGACCTGCAGCAAGACTTGGTGTAACAGGCGCTGAGGTTTCAGCGAGCACAGTAAGGTGTGTACTAAACACAGAAAGTTTCCATGCCAGAACTCCAAGACGTTCACCACTACTGACCCAAAAGCACAAGTAAAGCTGCTCAAAATCATATAAATAATCCACAGAAGTTTTGGGATTCTGTTCTGTGGAGCGATGAAACAAAACTGGAACTTTTCAGCACGATGGATCAGTGGAAATCCATCTATTGAGGAAAATGATCCAGTATTACATAAAAATGTGTGAAAGTTTTAGATTAGCGGTTTAATGTGAAGGTGAGATTAGAGTCAGGTGTTTTCAGTCAGTGGGATGATGATCAGGTGTGAGTGAGTGAACGTCCGGTTTTATTTAAAGAACAGGGATCTATCAGAGTCTGATCTTCACAACAGGTGTTTGTGGAAGTGTATCACGAACAAAGGAGATTTCTGAGGACTTCAGAGTTGTTGTTGAAGCTCATCAGGCTGGAAAAGGTCACAAAACCATCTCTAAAGAGTTTGGACTCCACCAGTGCACAGCCAGACAGATTGTGTAGAAATGGAGGAAATTCAACACCATTGTTACGCTCCCGAGGAGTGGAGTCCAACAAAGATCACTCCAAGAGCGAGACGTGTAATAGTCCACCAGGTCACAGAGGAACCCAGGGGAACTTCTAAGCAACTAAAGGCCTCTCTCACATTGTCTAATGTTAATGTTCATGAGTCCACCATCAGCTGAACACTGAACAACAATGAAATGCATGGCAGGGCTGCAAGGAGAAAACCACTGCTCTAGATAAATAATATTAGTGAACTGCAGAAGGGTAGCAAAGATCACGTGGACGAGCCAGAAGTCTAATGGAAAATGTTTTGTGGATGGATGAGACCCAAATAGAAGTTTTGGTTTAAATGAGAAGCGTTATGTTTGGAGAAAGGAAAACACTGCATTCCAGCATAAGAACCTGATCTCATCTGTGAAACATGGTGGTGGTAGTGTCATGGTTTGGACCTGTTTTGCTGCATCTGGACCAGGACGACTCGCCATCACGGATGGAACAATGAATTGTGAATTATACCAGAGAACTCTGAAGGAAAATATCAGGACATCTGTCCATGAACTGAATCTGAAGAGAAAGTGGGTCATGCAGCAAGACAACGACCCTAAACACACGAGTCGTTCTACCAAAGAACGCTTAAAGAAGAATAAAGTGAATGTTTTGGAATGGCCAAGTCAAAGTCCTGACCTTAATCCAGTAGAAATGTTGTAGAAGAACCTGAAGCAAGCAGCTGAAGCTGTTCTGTACTGAGGAACGGGCTAAAATTCCTCCAAGCCGATGTGTAGGACTGATCAACAGTTACCGGACTTGTGTGAAAATCTGATGAAGTTTTAGGTCATATTTAAGCAGAAATGTAGGGTTCACAAACTTTCAAGCACCACTGTATATTACAACAAGTCCCCATTAAGAGGTATAAACACGCCCTCGTGCACACAAACAAATACATGTAAACACACTTTCAGTGCTGTCACCACTGCTTGACCTTCTCAATGTGTTCTTAACCTCTCTGCAACGCTGTAGAAATGCCAACGACACTCACGACATCGGGAGCGCGTCTGCTGCGGAATGCACAATTAGTCAAACCTGCACACTGATTAGGTAATTATTTTTTATTTATTTTTGCACAGGCGGTGTGAGAACGGGGATAGTTTTGCACAATATGAAAGCAATGACTGTAGAGTTTTATAATTAGGACCACAATACTAATATTAGCTTTCTTCTCACACATGGGTATCGTGGTGGTGTTTAGCACCTGCTATCGCTACATTTCAACACACGGTCACGTCACACTTCCGAAAGACCTGGCGTGCTGCATGAACATCTGTCACAAAGCACATAGTGGGAACGTTTCAGAGCAGAACACACACCAGACATGAACTAGGATCTATTGTAGCACTCCAAATAGCAACCTTTTTTCTATTTGAGGTGAGCTGAATAATAATAATAATAATAATAATAATAATAATAATAAGCAAACAAAAAAACAAACAAAAAGACAAAAGGACAACTCGGTTGTATCCATGCTCAGCATGTTCGTGCAAGAGACGGTCCTTCTGAAGGTTATTGCCAGCACATGCTGCATGCCTGCAGTGCCACCGGGCATCAGCAACCTGAACGCTGCTCTGGAAAATCCTGAAGAAGTCATGCGGAGTGAGCACAGGTGGCGAAGAGGCACTCTCAACGTCCGTTCTTTCGGGGCTCTGCTCGCACTGCTGCTTTTTTGCGCAGCCCTTGACGCCTCAGAGCGGAGAGCACATGCCAAAAGCGTCCAGGCACTGTGTTTGATCCCTGCCAGGCACAATCAGACCAAGGCCAGGAAATCTGCTGCTTAGATCAGGCCTGTTGAAGCTCCGCTGCGATTGGACAACTCAATCACTCAAATTCCCCTAACAACTCAACGCCAAAAAATCCACACACACATACACAATATATATACAAAATGAAAAAATAAACTGGAGATGAGAAGCAGCAATGCACTTACTCTTAACCAGCAAGGATACAAGGATAGTGCTACTGATGTGAAGTACCAGCCAAACCTAGAAGGAAAGATGTTCCAAAATTTCTGCTCATCAACACAACAGTCTCCATCCAATCCTGCAGGATGTTGAGCAATTTTTGGGCAAAAATACCAGTGAGATTCAGTGAGTGAGTGAGTGAGTGAGTGATTCCGTGAGTCAGTCAATCAGTGATTGAGTCAGTCAGTGAGTCAGTGCGAGTCAGTGAGTGAGTGATTCAGTGAGTGAGTCAGAATGAGCGAGTCAGTGAGTCACAAGCAAGGTCCAGATGTTGAGAATTTTTGTTTCAGATGGTGCAGATGTCAGATATGAAGCTTGCAGGACAAAGCAAGGCCCTGTAAACATGGAAGAAGATTTCTGCAAACCAACTGTGGATCTGTGAAACACAAATACGCCAGTTAGTCTTGTTTTATTTATCTGTTGATCTCATTTGATATTTTTTTGTTGTATATACTCATGCAACAAAAAAAAAAAATTCAGTTTACACAATTCCGTCGGGAACGGCTGGGGAGCGGGATTTTTGAATACATCCTTTACTCATGCGCAAAAAAAAACCCAAACAAAAAAAAAAAAAAACCCGTCTACCCATGCACAACCTCTACCTCAGACATTCAGCTGCTTCCATGTTGTTTCTGTTCTATCCTTACTGGCAGTCTATTAGAAGGAAAATGAAAATAAATAACAGCCTGATTAAATGAGCTGTTATATAATTTATAACACACACACACACACACACACACACACACACACAATAAATGGATCTCTAATTGAATTCATGATCCAGTGATCATGATCAGGTTGGTTGACATCAATTCACATCCATGTTACGTCATCCATTTCAGAGCCAAGAGTTTTATCAAAGAGACGCATAAATATTTTATTCCAGACCTCCAGATGAGAAACTAATGCGGTTCAAATCAGGTTTATGTTCTTTTGGAATCATTCCGTCTATGAATGTCGTGGTAAAGTCTGCTGGTGTGCTGCAATGCTTTCACATACTGGTCATGCCGTGTGTTGTCTACAGGCTTAATCTATCATTGAAGCACGGTCGTTACGTGCAGCATGTTAGGATGGTTGCAGAATAAAGATGCGAGCGTGTTAAAATGTGATTAGGGATTTTTTTTCCATCATTCAGAGGCGTCTCTAATGCCTTAAACTCCCTAATCAATCGACTTACCGTTTACGGCGTCTTTGCGAAGCCGTATGATGACCGCGATGCTAATAGATGTCAGGGTGTAATGAACACGATACTAGGATGAGATGCTCGGCTTTCTCCAGCGTTCTCTATATTCTGGTCTATAGAACACCTTCTCTGTAAGTTATGCAATCATACACGGTCCGTTCTGATGAGTGTACATAGTGTGAGGTCCATAAGTATATGTACAGCGACGCAATTGTTCGTTATTTTGCCCCTTCATTTTCACAGGCTCAAAAGTAACCGGACAACTCCCTGCTCAGCAGTTTCATGGCTGGGCGTGGCCCGTTTCCTCGTTATTTCATGACAAATTAAGCATGTAAAAAGGTCTGGAGTTGTGTTGAATTTGCATTCGGTAGCTGTTCAAAGGAACTCTCAGTATGCAGTCCAAAGAGGTGTTGAAGAAAATCCCCTTCACAACATCTAGCCAAGTCAAGAACACTCTGGATGAGGTATCATTGTCAAAGTCTACAATCGAGATACACCTTCTATACAGCGGGTATATTCATGCTCAAGAACACAAAGGTCAGATTAGAAAATTACTTGTTAGAAAACATCTGAACAAGCCTGCGCAGTTCTGGAATAAGATTCTTTGGACACATGAAACCAAGATGAACTTGTACCAGAATGACGGGAAGAAAAAAAAAAACAGTATGGAGAAGGAAAGGAAGGGCTCATGATCCAAAATATACCACGTCCTCTATCAGACATGGTGGAGGAAGTGTTATGGCATGGGCATGTATGGCTGCTAATGGAACAGGGCCACTGGTGTTTATGGATGATGTGACTACTGATAGAAGAAGCAGGATGAAGTCTGAAGTGGATAGAGATTTCATTTCTGCTCAGATTCAATCAAAACTGATGGGACGGCATTTCACAGTACAGATTGATAAAGACCTGAAACGTACGGCGAAATCAACCCGAGAACTTCTTACGACGACGAAATGAAATGTCCTTAAATGTCCGAAGACCTCAACCCAATGGTGATGTCCATGGGTTCCAGACTATGCATCCAAGTAGGCTATAATTCCAAAACAGTTAACGCAACGCTTTGTTTAAACCCTCCTCGAATTAAAGCCGAAAGTCTATAAGATTCAATCGCATCTTGATTACTTAATTGCGAATGCATTGTATGCAACGTATATACCACGCCGGACGTAAGCATATGCCCAGTGTGTGCTGACACTCTATCAGTCTAGCACAAAAGGGAAGCAGAAACGGGCATTACCGCAGCAATGGTGATCAGAAGGACCTTATAACCGAGCAAAAAATTGCCACGGAATGGCTTCCTGTTAAGGATGGCAAGTGAGTTTAGTTAAGGACCGCACCAAAAGCCTCGGCACAGGAGACGATAAAGCGGAGAACTACGGCTAAACTGACAGGATAAACGATAAAAAAAAAACAGGCTACACAAGCAGAGGGTGTGAAATGCCAATTTAAAGGCGTAAACGAGCATGGAAAGTAAAATACACTGATATGTTTTATGCCAAATATACTACTACACACCAGCATAATGATTGCCATAAAGTGTAAACCATCATAAATTGTCATAAACCAAGGACAAGAAATGATATCAAATGACATCATCATGAACGTTCAATATCACCAAGCGGAGTGCCGTATAACGGCGTAGTCCGGAGAGTGGAGCGGCTTATTCCGCTCATACAACAGCCATTTGCCGACAAGTCCATTCTTTAATTTGTTAATAAATGAAACAACGCATCATATTTAACGTTTCATTGTGGTTATTTGTTTACAGAGAAACCGTAAACTCCTCCGCCCTGAAGACCTTAAAAGCACCGTGACCGTTACGAAGCGCCGACAAGGGAGTCTCCTTCCAAAAATGAAATAAAAACCGCTTCCGAAACGTTTACAGTTAAGTTGGACGGCAGACCGTCTGTGCGTCCTCTTAATAAAAGCCGGATGCTGTTTGCGTTCCCACGTTGAGTTTTCGTCCCACCGTTCGAGTTTTCGACTAGCGGGAAAAACTTTCCCGCCCAAATATACCCACGTATACTGGAAGTAATAATAGAAGATTACTGATAGCTAACGAATGTCACAAAACAAGGTGCGTCCTAGCTGGCGAAATATCGCTGTCTAAAGTTACGAACGAAGGCTATTGTTAGCTGTTTGTACGAAACGGTCAATTATCGTTGACTGTGTTGTTGCTATTTACATTCGGCACACTGATTAACGTCAGTGATAAATCTTTTGTTCTCTCTCGCTCTCGGGGCCTCTCTATGATTTGGAATGACGTTTAAGACAATGGGTCATGGTGTATTGATTAGCTTATGAGTCCCCCTTCACCTCGAACGTCCTACTCCCAGCCTAGACTTATTACGATGATGATGATGATAATACTACTACTACTAATAATAATAATAATAATATTATGATGGCATCTCGGTGTGGCCCAAGCCAAACTCGCTCAGACACTATAGCAAAGATTTGAACTGGTTAAAAAAAATTTTAAAAACAAAGGTCTATATGATTAGCTAGAGATGGATTACTGATGCCATTTGTTGTGGTGGTTGAGTAGATTTTTACGCAATTTTCTTTTCATTTCCACCTGGAACATGAGTATGAGGGATGTGTGACACTGTGTGACCTTCATGTCAGAAACGTCGCTAACCACGTGAGCTACTTCAGCCAATGGACCAGCCTCTGTGACATCAGGGCAGAGCAGCAAGACGATCCGGCTCGCCTCCTTCCACAGGACCACGCTCGGGTTTATTTTTATTTCTCATTGGGAACACACCAGACCGTTACTACACTACACCTTCAGATTGTCTAGAGTAGTGATGAGATGGAAATTTCATAACGTGTGTGTTTTAAAAGAGACGCACGATGATTCCTCATATTTGAATGAGAAATATATATACGGCTGTATTCGGGTTTTTCCCCGAATGAAATACGAAGACAACGTGTGTGCGCCCTTGAACCTCAACATGGACATACAGTGCGCTACAACAGCGTCCTTGCTTCCAAAAGCACGTGTTGATTCAGAGGAGAGAATGCTACAGGGACAGCATTGTCAGCGAGCTAGCCCACACACACACACACACACACACACACACACACACACACACACACAGAGAGTCAATATGTCCACATTGAGATGTGTGAGGAATTTTCCAAAAAAAAAAAAAGTGTCAGAAACGAGTGATGAACTGAAGCGCTCTTAAGTTCGGCCAATCAGAACCACTTCCTTAAAAATATGCAAGGCTGTGCATGTACAAATATCAACACACACACACATAATGCACACACAAAAATTGCAAAGATAAACACTCATAATGCACATATCACAAACGTCTACAGAGCATACACAATCAGAGCACAACACACACAGACACACACACAATCAGATTTCAAAGGCAGACACTCACAATGCACAGATAGTACACACAAACAGCACATGGAACATTCACATACACAATACACACACGAAATACAGGGCATATCCACTATGTACAAGCACACACACTCCACAGACACAGTACACACATAATACACACACACACACACATACACACACACTATATTATATATGTTTCACATGCACATAGACTGCAAACAGACAGACAGACACACACACAGTCTGCTGCTCCTGCAGATGAGAAATTGGTCTGATGTGTGTGTGTGTGTGTGTGTGAGAGAGAGAGAGAGAGAGAGAGAGAGAGAGAGAGAGAGAGTGATAACACTGAATTATCATCATCACATCTAAATCTGACTCACTGAGATCATCTCAGTGGTTCTGCTCTCTCCCTGTGTGTGTGTGTGTGTGTGTATTAATTCTCAAGCTAGGCGAAGGAGAGTCTAATTTTAGCCTCACTTCTCCCACCGCGCAACAGGAGGAGGAGAGGGCAACCAGGGCATGGACGGATGGATGGATCTCTCTGGAGGAGTGGACAGTGGGACCTCATGGAGATGGAGACCTTACCATCTCTCCGTCTCTCTCTCTCTCTCTCACACACACACACACACACACACACACACACACACACACACACACACACACACACTAATGACTGTGCGTGTGATTGAGGGTGTGATGACCTTGTGCATGGCTTGGAAGCACCTTGGAATCCAAACGCTCAACAATGCACAAGATCAACAACAACAACAACAAGTGTCCTGATCTGATGATATACACCACGTTTCCTCCACGTGCACGTTTCTATAGAAACCTGTTTGCACGTGAAATTGTGCATATGTGATATAAGCTATCCAAAATAATCCTACATGTCAAAGCATCCCTGGATAGCCGAGAGAGAGAGAGAGAGAGAGAGAGAGAGAGAGAGAGAGAGAGAGAGAGACTATGAAAGTACCATGATGGTATTTTCTCACTCACCTTTGCCGTCCTCGGCGTCTCGGTTCAGACGCATGGCTGCCTTTTCCTCTATTCTTCTCTTTCTTTCTTTTTTTTTCACTGTGAGAAAGAAGAAAAAAAACCCTCAAATTAGGAATATATATTGAGTTTCCCTCTCGTGCCGTCACAAGCGTGGAAGAGCCCGCGCGTGCCTAGCAGTCAGACCGCGCGCGTCTCCTATCCGCTACACTCCAGCAGGTTAGTGTGTTTTCTCGTTTTTTCTCTCTCTCTCTCTCTCTCTCTCTCTCTCTCTCTCTCTCTCTCTCTCTCTCTCTCTCTCTCTCTCACACTCACTCTCACACACACTCACACACACACCCTCCCTCGCTCGCTCGCTCGCTCCCTCTCTCAATCCATTACACTCGGTTTGTTTGTAGGAGACCGGATGGCCACGGGAGGCAGGTTGGACGGTGTCTTGAGGCTCACGCGTGACTCCTGGCAGCTGGAATCACCGGCGCGTGGCACAGCTTGCTCAATGTGGCACGTGCAGCGCGTCTTTTCTCCACATTCTTCACACACACACACCCCCCCCCTTGCTCATACAGTGTTTTGGAAACTATATTTCTTTATCATCAGCTTTCAGCGTTACCGCCAGTGGTCTGCTCTGGAGCATTATCCAGATATGTCTTTGCACGCTCTAGCGTTACAATTTCCCTGTAGTGGAACTAAAAGGCCCAAAACCTGTTCCAGCACGACAATGCCCCTGTGCACAAAGCCAGCTCCAGGAAGGCTGGACTAGAACACCTCGATCCCTCAACTCCACTGAACACCTTCACTGAATGAACACAAATCCCCACAGCCATGCTCCGAAATCTAGTGGAAAGCCTTCCCAGAAGAGTGGAGCACATTATCAACAGCAAATAGAGTGGAATAAATCTGGACTGGGACGTTCAACAAGGACATATATGGGTGTGAATGTCAGGGGTGCACATACTTTTGGTAACAGAGTAAAAAAAAAGAAGTATAAAAGAAAATGCAAGAAGAAAAAAATGCTTGGTTATAATAATGATAACAAACGAAATACTTTTTTTTTTTTTTTTTTTTTAACGAATAAATCACCTCACCTGGATGTTATGAGGATGACGCTGGACAGCTTATACGGATTATTATACAGGTATCGGAAATACAGGCCCAGCCCTGCGCCAGAGTCACGCCAAGTTATTTAAAATGCAGGCGGCGTGTTGGTTCAAGAGACCCGAGTGCCAGAGTGGTGCCACTTAGCTAAGTGGTTTAGTAATTAGCATCCCATAACGATTTTAGCCGTTGCTAACGCCCCGTCACACTTTGCAAAGAAGCGCCAAAAAGCTCGTGGAAAATCGGATGCCTGATGCACAGACGAGCGTCCAGGCTGACAGACGGGAGACAGTTCAGCCTGAATATCGGTCTGCTGCAGAACCCACAGAAGAAGAAGAAGAAGAAATGCTCTTTGTTAAGTACTCACTAGCAAAATTATTGCGCTACTAGCTGTGAAGTAGTGTGCTTGAGGGGTGAAGTAGACGTTACTGTACATATTAGGAGAAAAGCTTACCCAGAAGGCACAGAGAACTGATGCAATTTCCTGACACAACAATGAAATCAGTAAACAAAAAAGGTATGTCCTGAATGTTAAGAAGAAGCATCGACTGTACAAGTCAGAGTAGCACGATGCACACGTCTTAAGCGCGTGTTAGCAGGGAGCTCTGTTTTTCAGCTCAGGAACCTTTACGTCGGCTTGCGGCAGCGTTATATTGTTGCCATGACAACAACTCAAGGTATTTATATGCCCCTATTAAACAAATCATGCAAAACAGTGTGAACAGAGGCATGCTGAAGTAGACTCCTGTTTGGGGGGGGGGGGGGGGGGGGGGGCATTATATGAGGAACGCTCTATAGAAGAGACCACAAGCACGGACGCCAAACTGAACAGGAGGAGGAATACACTCGCGCCACCAGTTCCTTTATTCGGTCGTTAGATTTACTAATTGTTTGGTCTACACCGTATGTACTCAGGAAAGGCAAAAATCAATATACGCTCTCGTCGACTGGAATATTCATCAGTTTGCCTCTGGACGCGAGTCAACAGGCTTTGATCATGCCCTGGTTTCATGGTTGACCGAGCACAAAGGTCTGAGTGATTCCGCCGCCTTTATCAATCCGCCCACATACTATACTGTAGACCCAACATACTGACTATCACATGGGTGCACCCGCAGATTCTGACAGCGCCCGCTGAGAGAAAGAATTACAATATCATTTAAACTGGTTAGAACAACTGCACTTGAAGCGGCTACTGAACAGCAGGTCGTGAAGGTTTCTACATCTTTCAGGTCTATAATCGATCTCAACCAGATGCCATGTGGAACTTTCTGGCAAGCTTTCTAATCTAATCTAATCTAATGGGACCGAGTAAGCCCGCAGACTAGAACAATCATGAAACTATAGTTTATAGTTGACAGCAAAACACAAAAGTTGTTGTTTTTTTTCGGGGGGGCTAATTCAACAAAAGCCCTTTGTCTTCGATTATAAGTGGTTTTCGTTTTTTTAAAGTAATTAGAACTGGTTTTATTCTCAGCCCAGAGAAACTTGATAGTCTCGCCTGTTGGAATCGCACGCATTCACTATTCACACATAGAGGGTGTAACGATGCATCTTGACATGATGTTATACGGTTAACATCACTATATTATAACCTTTGAAAGATACTGATGTGCTCTTTTTTTTATATATATATATAAACACCAGCCCCATGTTTCTGTGCTCGACCCTGCCTGAGAAAGAGGTCACTGAACACGGTCATTTTAGCCGACTTTGGAGCTCTATTTTTAGTTAACGTGACACCTCCGGAGCTCATAATGTTTCGATTGATCTTTGTTTTCCGGGTCTGAGCCTTTGTTTAATCGATAACATTTCTGGGGAGAACGTACTATACGTTGTAAACGTATTTATTTTGAAGATACGGTAAACCCGTAGTGCATTTTGTCTACAGTATTATCTTCTGATCTATTTCGTTTTTTTATACACGTAAGAATGCACATTGTTTTGCATTGTTTACGATTCAGAGAGAGTCTTTTCAGCCATCATATTACTATTCTGAGAATCAAATTGAAACAAATCATGATCGGAGCGCATCATTACGTCCCTAATACTACAAAGGTTGTAGACAAAGATTCCCCACACCACAGCTGAATTCTGGAAAAAATGATGGAACGTTGGGAATGCAGAAGAGAACAGGAAGTTCATGTTCAGTAACATATAACCTTCAGAGCATTACAGTACTGTGCAAACGTTTTGTGCGATTTATGAACCGCAAAAATATTGAGTGGTAATGAAATGGAAAACGTCTTTAACAGGAAAAATAATAACAATCCACAGAAAAGGTTCTTCAACAGTATGAAATGTGTAAATATTTTACTTGGGATATTGATTTTTAATATTGACCTGCATGAATTAAAAAATACTGGAGGTACTGCACGGCTGTTTGAGCGAAAATGGAATCGACGCGCTGTACGTTTATTCATCATCGCCGAATAATTAACGGTAAATCCTGAATGGCCTTTCGATTGAAAACAAAAGGGTGGTCTCTGACTTTCGCACATTTTTAGGGTTTAACCATATGATACTGTCTGATGCGTCATGTGGTTCATGTCAGCGTGGATATTTTTGGATGTACAGTATATTGACTCAGGAATGTGCCGGTGCACTCACATTACGCACACACCGTCCCTCAGGTGGGAGAGAGTTCTGGGTTAGCGTGTATTCGGCAGCGATGGACAGATAGCGTCTCGCTCCTCTCCTCTCCTCTCCCCTCCCCCCCTCCTCCCTCTCTTGACAACAAAGCTCTACACATGAAATGCATAGTGCTTCTTCTCTCTGCTTCAGATTCAAAGCGACTTCTCTGGCAGAAGATGAAAGCTGTGCCTGCTGATTTGACAGAGAAGAGAAAAATCAGAGAAGAAATATCATCGTGGAGAGCTGTTAGCGAGAGAGAGAGAGAGAGAGAGAGAGAGAGAGAGAGAGAGGTTATTAAAACTATGTTTCTGCCTTTCTCCATTTGTCTCTCTCTTTCTTTTCTAACTTTTTTTACTCTCCCTGTCTCCATCTCTGTCTTGCTCCCTCCCTCCAGATCTTTTCCTTCACGTCATGTCTTTTTGCCTTTAAGTCTTTCTCTCTCGCTCTCCATCTCTGGCCATTTATCTTTTCATCAGTCCTTTCCCTCTCTATCAATTCACTTGTCTTTCTCGAGTCTCTCTTTCTCTCTCTCTCTCTCTCCTCTCTCCCTGACTCTGTCCGTTCATCTCTCCTGGGCTCACTGAAGAGACCCGAGTCACTCAGTGGCGTGTGATCAAGATGGCAGGGAGCCCTCGAACACATTTGTGACGCGGCCAGATCTTTTACATCACCAGCCAAAAACTCGATCTATTCATACACACACACGCACAAAAAATCAATTAATTCCAGTGAGCAGAGGGTGTAGCAGGAGCGTATGCCTAGGGAGGACACAGAAAAGAGAGAGAGAGAAATCACTAATCAATCAAGTTCACCGGTTCACCCTAGACAGAGGCAGACAGCGCGTGTGGCGTTATCCGAGGCAGACAGAGTGTGTGGCGTTTTCCGAGGCAGACAGCGCGTGAGGCGTTATCCGAGGCAGACAGCGCGTGAGGCGTTATCCGAGGCAGACAGCGCGTGAGGCGTTATCCGAGGCAGACAGCGCGTGAGGCGTTATCCGAGGCAGACAGCGCGTGTGGCGTTATCGGAGGCAGAGTGTGTGGCGTTATCCGAGGCAGACAGAGTGTGTGGCGTTTTCCAAGGCAGACAGCGCGTGTGGCGTTATCCGAGGCAGACAGCGCGTGTGGCGTTATCCGAGGCAGACAGCGCGTGTGGCGTTATCCGAGGCAGAGTGTGTGGCGTTATCGGAGGCAGACAGCGCGTGTGGCGTTATCCGAGGCAGACAGCGTGTGTGGCGTTATCCGAGGCAGACAGAGCGTGTGGCGTTATCCGAGGCAGACAGCGCGTGTGGCGTTATCCGAGGCAGACAGCGCGTGTGGCGTTATCCGAGGCAGACAGCGCGTGTGGCGTTATCCGAGGCAGACAGCGCGTGTGGCGTTATCGGAGCCAGACAGCGCGTGTGGCGTTATCGGAGCCAGACAGCGCGTGTGGCGTTATCCGAGGCAGACAGAGCGTGTTCCGTTATCCGAGGCAGACAGCGCGTGTGGCGTTATCGGAGGCAGAGTGTGTGGCGTTATCGGAGGCAGACAGCGCGTGTGGCGTTATCGGAGGCAGACAGAGCGCGTGGCGTTATCCGAGGCAGACAGCGCGTGTGGCGTTATCCGAGGCAGACAGCGCGTGTGGCGTTATCCGAGGCAGACAGCGCGTGTGGCGTTATCCGAGGCAGACAGCGCGTGTGGCGTTATCGGAGCCAGACAGCGCGTGTGGCGTTATCCGAGGCAGACAGCGCGTGTGGCGTTATCGGAGCCAGACAGCGCGTGTGGCGTTATCTGAGGCAGAGTGTGTGGCGTTATCGGAGCCAGACAGAGCGTGTGGCGTTATCCGAGGCAGACAGCGCGTGTGGCGTTATCCGAGGCAGACAGAGCGTGTGGCGTTATCCGAGGCAGACAGCGCGTGTGGCGTTATCCGAGGCAGACAGCGCGTGTGGCGTTATCCGAGGCAGACAGCGCGTGTGGCGTTATCCGAGGCAGACAGCGCGTGTGGCGTTATCCGAGGCAGGCAATGCGTATGATGTTTAAATGAAAAACAAAGGGAAACGCATGCGAGGGAGAAAGATCTTACAATAACCTTGGTGCGCAAGTGTGCATATCCTTTAATAACGGTGCACATGACTCAACTGGAGCGTAATTATCACACAGCTGTCATCAGTGAAGTGCTTCTGATTAACCCCCCAAATAAACTGGCTCTATATGATTTTCTTTTCATCTGACTGCTGAAGCCATCGTCCACAAAAGCGCTAATAAAGCATGTACGGGGTCTCGCTGTCGAAGGGTATCGATCAGGACAGGGGTACTAAAGAATCTCCAAAGCATTAGATATACCGTGAAGGCCGTTATCAAGAACTGGAGAGAACCGCGGCACCACGGTGACATCAAGAACAGGACATCCCTCCAAAATTGACAATAGGACAAAAAGAATACTTTTCAGGGATGCTACCGAGAGATCTACAGCAACGTTAAAGGAGCTGCAGGAATATCTGGCAAGTACTGATTACTTCCTGCACGTGACAGCAATATCTCGTATTCTTCACATGTCTATGTGGGCGATGGAGTCGGGTGGCTAAATGAAAGCCGCTTCTCATAGGGGGACCAAAAAAACATCCAAGCTCACCTAAATCTCTTACACCATGTGGTAAAATGTGTTATGGTCTGGTGAGACCAAGGTACAACATTTTGGCCGTAATTCTAGAATATATGTTTGTCGCAAAAACAAGACAACTTAAAGAACACCAAAGCCATGGTGAAGCACGGTGGTGGCAGCATCACACTACAGGTCTGCGTCTCTTCAACTGGGACTGGGGCTCTAATCAAGATCGAGGGAATCATCTGATCTCCAAATACCAGTCTAGGAGAAGTTACTATGCAGAAGTGTGCTTCTTTTGCTGTGCATAAAAGCTTAATGTACTCGATTAAAAATGTAAAAGGTGATTAAAGTGAGGAATAAAACACTATGGGGCATGGCGTTGTAGGAAAATAAGCCATGACGGGCTGCTCAGACACAAATGCACATCCAAAAGGTCTTACTTATACCACAGCAATTTGCCAAAAAAAAATTACACTTCATCGCACGTTATTACCTCCCTCACCACTCTCTTTTACTCTCTCTCTCGAAAGCATACCCATAACTAACAAACTACAAAGCACAACGTCCTCTCTCCTGAAGACTTTCCCCACGGCAATCAAACTTAAAAAGTACAACTTTATCTCAAAGCGCCAACACTGACTGAAGTCTTCTTCAATAAACGTTAAGGAAATGTATCCTTACAGAAAACTTCTTCAGAGCAATGCTTAGACCTTCTTCACTCTTCAATAACCTTAAAAAAAATCTGTTCATTTGCCTTGGAGCTGATGTTACATCATAGGTTATAGAAAAGCAATCAAGATCTTCTGAGCAATCGGAAAGGAAAATATCGACTGATTTAGATCCGTTCTTGGGTGGCCACTGACCACTTCCTGACTCCGCCCCCTGCTCCATGTAGTGAGCGACAAACAAATGGGTGAGATGTTACGGCTTTTTGTCTCTTCATCTGTAACTGTGAGACACCAGCAAATAACTTCCCGTCACAAAAATGATAATAAACCCAACTCCTAAATATAATGGCAGTCGCATGCTACACCCAGGGAATCAAACTCACTGTATACTGAAGATCTACACAGTGAACGATGCTGCAAGGAGCTAGAATTTTATTTATTTATTTTTTAAAATGAAGAGCAAGTAGCAAGGTCCAAAACCAATCAGATCAAAGTTTAACAAGGTTCTCCAGCTTGCTTACAACTAAAACAGCCCATGATGATGACATCACATGGGGTAATGAGACACAAGGAAAGCTCCAAGGTGTGGGTTGGAGCACAGGAGTGAAACTGGAATGGATTGGACCACTGGAAAACCACAGAAAGACTCCACACAGAGAGGAAGAGACCATCCATCCTCTATACCACTTATCCTACTCAGGGTCATGGGGAGCCTGGAGCCTATCCAAGGCAACTTGGGGCACACAAAGTGGGGGAACAGACTACATGGGGTGCCAACCCATCGCAGGGCACAGTTGCACGCACCCATTCGCCCACTACGGACAATTTAGACATTCCGATCAGCCTACAACGCATGTCTGTGGACTTTGGAGTACCTGGAGGCAACCCCGAAGCATGGGGAGAACATTCAAACTCAGGACACAGGGAGGAGGTGAGAATCGAACCCCCAACTTTGGAGGTGCGAGACAAACCAACCCATTCTAAAGAACTGCCTGTGCATCACTGCTACACATACCACCAAACTCAGACTTATCGAGCTGTAACCAGAGAGACAAAGCAGTGACCTGCCCCATCATCCTGTGTGACTTCCGAGTCGATACGTGGGAGCTGAAGATCAGCTCTCTGATTTAAAAAAGTGCACCAGAGGATGTACTTCCTGCGGCAGCTGAATAAGTTCTACCCACCAAAGAGAATGATGGTTCACTTCTACACCTCCATCACTGAATCCATACTCATCACCATCTGGTACACCGTTGCCACTGCCAAAGACAAGGGCAGACTGCAGACTGCTCTTCTGAGAAGGTGACTGGCTGCAATCTGCCACGCCTTCATGACCTGTACACCTCCAGGACCCTGAAGCAGGCTGTTCAGATTGCGGCTGACCCCTCTCACCTAGGACACACACTTTTCGAGGCACTGCGGGTCCACTGAGACCAAAACCTCAAGTTCCATCTGCAACTGGCCTCATTAACAATACTCAGGACCCACCATGGTGTCTTATCCGCCTCCATACACGTTACATTAACGAACAAGCCCACATTGTTGTTTCACACAACTCAGACTGCTGCACTGCACCTTCTTACTTCAGCTGTGAGCATTCGAACTAGCCCACTTTTGCACATCCTGCACTAATGTACAGTTAATGTCTTTATTTTTATTTTCCTAAAACTTTATGCTCATAGTTTACATAGCTTTCTAGGGGTTTTTTTATGCTTCTCATTTTCATAACGTTGTTTATCTTATTAATATTTTATTGTTAAACACCAGTACACCAAGACAAATTCCTTGTACAAGTAAACCCACAGTACTTGGCAATAAAGGTGATCCGGATTCTGATCAGGTAGAGGCTCGGTACACACAGTCTTACCAGCAGTGGGCACAGAAACAGCTGGTGGGCTGCTGCTCGCTGCACAGCAGGGGAGCTCGAGACCCACTTCATCCTGTGCTGTGAAAAATGGGAAAAAAAGAGACATGGAATTTTCACACCCAAATTTCAAACACTAATCCCAAGCTTCAGCAGCATGACTACAATGACAAAATGTTAGATCTTGCTCGTAGGAGGACAATACCACTTGTCCCCAATCCAGAACCCCCCCCAGTCCAGCTGAGCTTCTCTTTTATTACAGTGGTCCTTATTCTACTGTTAGGATTAGGACACTGCTGCTTTTATTGTTGTTTTATAGGATTCCTACTGTTATAACAAGAACTATTTATGTTTATTATTGTTTCTTATTATTGCTATTTACCAAATCGAGGGGGCGTGTCCATCTGTTTCATCACCTGACCCTGATACGCTGCAGTAATCCGCCGTCTGGACTAAGACGAAATCAGACCCAGCTTCACTTCTTCATATCAGTTTTGGGTGTTATTTTTTATTATTATTATTATTATTATTATTATTATTATTATTATTATCGTTGCTGGTGCAATTACACCTGGTTCCACAAAAGTCCAAAATAATCCCCTTTTAGACATTTGTTAGCAGCAAACAAACAATCTGCTGTGGATGCCTTTTGAGAGAGAGAGAGAGAGAGAGAGAGAGAGAGAGAGAGAGAGAGAGAACGAACATCCTCCTACAGTCAGTAATAATGAACTGACATTACATCATTCAACTCTTAATGCCTTTGTCCAGTTGTTCTGACTCACTGCTCAAATCACCAGAGTGCCAAAAAAGGTTCCTGGACATATTGCCGTTAGTGAATATTTTGCAGAGAGCACCTTGAAGCATTGACTCCGGCCTTTCCGTGATGGTGTACCGTGTAACTCATCACCAATTACTAGACAGTGCCGGGTACGCAAGCTAATTTACAGTTTTACCTCTGATACCCTTCTCAGAGCCTGTAGCACGCAACAGAATCGACACGAACAAGCTTGATGTCTTAATAATTTTCCAGGAGAAGCAATGTGCACAGAAAATGTCACACGATATTTCACCATCTGTTCGATGAAGAATTAGGCATGGAGTTGGTTGTGCCTCAAAAAAGTGTCACGAACGCAAATAAAGAACCTCGGAAACCGCGCTCCGAGGACAACCATGATACCTTCATGTATCACATATTAAAATGACACGGCTGTCCGAGTACATTAACAGAGTTTTGCAAAACGATTAGCGGGCGTTGCTCACTTTTAATGCTAATTTCCAAGTTTAATAGGAGTTACCAGGAAGCCATTTGTGTGTCCACTGGAGTGCACTTTCTGAGAAGACAATATAGCATTACACTTTGCGTATCTACACTGGAGCTGAGGGTTTGTAGGAAAACACTTAAGATTATTTATTTGTAAGCATGTTGGGCTCACTGTTTAGCAAGAAAAGCATCCCAAGTTAGTATCATCTACCAAATATTGAAACAAATTGTGAAACAGTTAGACAGCCAAGTGGGTAATGTAGATAGTTAATAGTAGTAGTGTTTTCTCCTGAAATTGGTCACCTCCTACCAGCCAGCTCTTCCCTATTATGCGACAGCTACAAACCGGGGAGGGTGAAGGCTCACTTCCTCTGAGACATGTGCAGCCAGCCAGCCGCATCTTTTCAAACTGCAGCTCGTGTTGTGTAACGCACTCGGAGGAAAGCGCTGTCCTGCCCACGGCTGGCTAGAGTTGCAGAGAGCACAGCCAATTTCCGCCGTGCTGTTTGGGAGCCTGCACGAATAAACAGGTTATGAAACTCACAGACTACATCATCAACACTTCAGATTATTCATTATCCTTCTGGTGCAACTTGGTAGCAGTAGACAGAAATGTAAACGTCAGACATGGCTGCGTTCAGTACGAGAAACGCGCAGGAGTCTCGGCTGCTCAGCCCCCTCAAACAGGAAAAGTGAGCACTTTACAATGCTGGAACGAAGAGGAGTTGGCAGCTTGAACGTGACAGTGCAAAGAGATGCACAATGCAGAAACGCTTGATACAGCCGTCAGCCTTGTACACAGAGTCAGCCTTTGATGTACTCTTAGAGGGTCTCTAAACTTGAATAATGAGCCCACACTACCAGAGCGCACTCGCTGATGGCCTGCCATCGGAGCATTCTGATGATCAATGCAGGAGTGCAGATCAGCAGCAGCGGCAAATGCACTGCAGACTATCAAGTCTGCTTTAATGAAACTGAAGCTGCACCTTTCATCCGACGCTGAGCCAATTCATAGTATAGTCACCCCAGCGAGTCACTGGGCTGTGCCACAATACATCACTTTCATTAAAGAGCTCCTATAAGTGTTCAAGAGGGCATTGAAGAGCATGCATATTACTTACAGGGGCAGATGCAGAAGCACTAGTACAGGCAGATGAAGCCCTGCACAGCATGCAGCCATATATAGAGGGAAATGATCCCATATTACATATCTGTGATGGGGTAAAAGTATGTGCACCTGTGCTTTCAGTATGTGGTGTGACCCCCTTGTGCAGTAATAACTGCAGATAAACGTTTGGGGTAAGTGTTGATCAGTCCTGCTCGTCGGCTCGGAGGAGTTTTATCCCGTTCCTCAGTACAGAACAGCTTCAGCTCTGGGATGTTGGTGTGTTTCCTCACATGAACTGCTCGCTTCAGGATCTTCCACAACATTTCTACTGGATTAAGGTCAGGACTTTGACTCGGCCGTTCCAAAACATTAACTTTATTCTTCTTTAAGCGTTCTTTGGTAGAACGACTCGTGTGTTTAGGATCGTTGTCTTGCAGCATGACCCACTTTCTCTTCAGATTCAGTTCATGGACAGATGTCCTCACATTTTCCTTCAGAGTTCTCTGGTATAATTCACAATTCATTGTTCCATCAGTGATGGCGAGGCGTCCTGGTCCAGATGCAGCAAAACAGGTCCAAACCCTGACACTGCCACCATCAAGTTTCACAGATGAGATAACATTCTTATGCTGGAATGCAGTGTTTTCCTTTCTCCAAACATAACGCTTCACATTTATAACAAAAAGTTCTATTTGGGTCTCATCCATCCACAAAACATTTTCCATTAGACTTCTGGCTCGTCCACGTGATCTTTAGCGAATGCAGACGGACAGCAGTGTTGTTTTTGGAGAGCAGAGACTTTCTCCTGCCATGCACACTATTGTTGTCCAGTGTTCTCCTTATGGTGGACTCATGAACATTAACATTAGCCAATGTGAGCACGGGCAGACTGGCCATCTGGAGCATCAGGAGTTTCCCCGGTGGGAAAGTAACAATAATATTGCGTCTCCTTTCCTTTGGTGCGGGTGACTCACATGCCGTCTTGATCGTTTCATATGTTCTTTTTCCCCGTTTGCCTACATTACAAATAAACTCAGCAAAAATAAAAGAAAGAAACATCCCTTTGTCAGGAGACTGTATTTTAAAGACACCTGCCACTAGTACATTCTGGACTTCTCATACTCATTCGGCACCCAGTGTGTTCAGAAAGTGTGTGAGAGTTGCCTTTGAGTATACTACATTATCTGGACAACTGGCAAGCATGTGTTGAGCCAGACAAATATCCTGATCTTACATGTAGAATTGAAAGGTCTAGACTGTTCAGTGGCGTGAGGCTTGACTTGGCTGCCATGAAAGCCTTCTCAATTATAGATGTAGTCGTATTTGCGAGTGGCCACACTTCGCCCCATACAGACTTTCTACATCTCTGGGATTGTTGGGTTTGTTTTTTTTGCACTTTCACAAAGGCGGCTGTTGTTAATAGTGTGCGCATGCCTTGAGGCATTGGCATCCAGTGCGTGTTTTCTCCCTGCAGAGGGAAATTGTAATGACAGATGCCTCCCAGCAAGGTGTGTGGAAAACCTTGAGAGTATAAGAAAACACAACATGCCTTGATGTCAGCATATTAACTATCTCAGAATGAAAGTTCTGGACGACAGATAACAGACAAGCTGACTTGCAGCAGTCCAGCTGTGCCATGGGGTTTGGTAGATTTACGAGGATTGGGACAGACACACAGCTCCCTTTACAGTGTGATTCATGGATAAGTCGAAGACAGGACGTATTAGCGGACGATTGGACAGATATACAGCTACAGTGTGATTTTCCAACGCAGATGTCGTCTTTGATGAACAGCAGACCACACACACCTTGAAATTATGGGTCTGGCTCTGGGATAAATCCCCAGCATGCTATCATGTTCAAGTAGTCTCAGGCATACGCACGAGTGCACGCTTCATCTACACGCCAAGGCAGCACCGAGTGCTGTCCGTTACTGTAGGGTGAGGTGCACACTATCAGGGCATGCTATTCATGAGACTATTCATCATTTACCAAAAGTGTGTGTGTGTGTGTGTGAGAGAGAGAGAGAGCGAGAGAAGCAGAGTGATTATGTGATTACGAATTAAGTATGTAATCAATGCTCCTTCTCTTCGTGCTATTTGGTACACTAATATTCATGCCAATAAAACTTCAAGAAGGAAACCCAAAAGAACCGAGAGGTTTCTTGGATTTCTGAAGACTTCCCATGTCCTAGTGCGCCGTCTCTGCCAGAGAGATGGACATAGAGGAGATGAATTAATGAGCACGGTGACAGAAAAGAGTAAGAGTAAGCTAGAGTAAGACTTTTTTGGCTACTTTATATTGAGAACATTGGTAAAGCTGTATAAAACCTCATTTAGTCATTCAGCGTTTACGAGATCATATGGACATAAAATGAATGTTAGTAGTTAAATTTGCCCCTGGCATTATTGGATTCTGCTTCATACCACGGTATTCCAGCTCAAACCCGCTTGCCTCTGCCAGGAGGTTCAGACCCGGCCATAGAGAAGAGCTTTTCAGCAGGAGGAAGAGTGAACCTGTGGTCTGGATTGAAGAGGGAACTCCACACCATATTCATTCATATTTATGCAATAAATAAACGGATCCGTCTGTGCTGCCCCCTGTAGGCCTGTTAGTCATAACACAACTCACTCATTTCATCTCCTCCTCAATCACGGGTCATTTGAAGAAATCGATGTAACAGAGCCAAACACTTTACAGGGGCATCTCAAAAAAATGATAATATCGTGGAAAAGTTTGGGGGGTTTTTTCCTGCAATTTAATTCAAAAAGTTGAACTTTCATATATTCTAGATTCATTACACATGAAGTGAAATATCTCTAGCCTTTTTTATTTTTGAGGATTACAGCTTACAGCTCAGAAAAATCAAAACTCCAGTATCTCAAAATATTAGAATAAAGAATTTATAATACAGAAATGTCGACCTGAGAAGACTCTAATCAGATAATCAACTCAAAAGGTTTCCTGAGGCTTTAATATCTGACAGGTTCAGTACACGAGCACAATCACGGGGAAGATGAAAGTAAACGCTGCGTTTCATTTGGAAATCAAGTTTCCAGAGTCTGGAGGACGAGTGGAGAGGAACAGAATCCCAGCTGCTTGAAGTCCAGTGTGAAGTTTCCAGTCGGTGATGATTTGGGTTGCCATGTCATCTGGTGTCGGTCCAGTGTATTTTCTCGAGTCGAAAGTCAATGCAGCGTCTACCAGGAGATTTTAGAGCACTTCATGCTTCATCTGCTGACGAGCTTTATGGAGACGCTGATTTCCTTTTCCAGCAGGACTCGACACCTGACCATAGTGCCAAAACTTCTGGTAACTGGTTTACTGACCGTGGTGTTACCGTGCTCGATCGTCCAGCCGACTCGCCTGACCCGAACTCCATAGAGAATCTACGAGACACCCGACCCGACAATACAGACGAGCTGAAGACCGCTATCAAAGCGACCTGGACCTCCAGAACACCTCAGCAGCGCCTCAGGCTGATCGCGTCCATGGAGAAGGTTGACATTTACAGTATTAAATTCTTTATTCTAATATTTTGAGATACTGGATTTCCATTGTAATTATCAAGGTTAAAACAAAAAAAGTCTTGAAATATTCCACTTTATGTGTAATGAATCTAGAATAAATGAAAGTTCCACTTTTTGCATTAAAGTAAGGCCGGGGGGGGTCACTTTTCCATGATAGTCCAGTTTTTTGAGATGCACCTGTACAATCATAGCATTTGATGTAATAGTACCACGTTTATAATAAGCTTCATCTGTGTTGTGCATCGATATCTCTTCCAACATGGCAGCTGGAAATATCTCCCAGCTGCCTTACTGTAAATAAAATACCACATAGGGAAAAAAAGAAGAAGAAAAAAATAATCAATCAGAGATACCCCCACTCGCCCCGGCAGTGACTTATGGATCTTTTTTTTTTTTAAATAATAAAAGAGATTCATAAGCAGTTTGCTTATGCGTTTTGAAGACAGTGATTAATGAGTAATGGATGGCTATTTAAGGAAAACAGACAAAACTGTAATTGTTCAAAGTGTTTTTAGAGCTACAAAGGCGGTCATTCTTGATCAGGGCTTTCAGGCATGTGACTGTTACTTAACTTCAATAAGGAGGCACCGATCCTCATCCTCATCATCTTTAATAAGACAAATCACTGTACAGGTTTAAATACAATCAATACATCTCTCACTCCCCCCATAAGGAGTCCCACCAAGCAGCTCATTCACCAATGACCCTCTCTTCTGTTCGATCGCGTCACACAACAGCTCAGTCTCACGTACTTAAAGTCTCTTCCACCTTCCGCTTCGTCCTGATCCACAGCACCGAGACCTCACTTGCTGCTTTTATCCAGGTACTCCAGGTTTGGGGCGTCCAGTCTCTGCTCCATCTCTCTGTTCTTGGTGAACTCCTTCAGCAGGTCCATCACTTCTCCCTGATAGACATCTGGGGTAGGTTTCACTTCTAAACACAAACACACACACACACACACACACACACACACAATTCCGGATCCATTCACCCATTGCGATCGTCTTTAAATCTCAAACTGCAAAACAGGAATTTTGTGTCCTCACAAATTCTACAAATAAAAACATCAAAATCATTTCATTTTTATTATTAATACTCGTGCAAGATTTTCATGCCATTTCATCGCGGATAAAGTTTCTCGACTGACTCGTCCGGCTCGCAATTAAGCCGTTTACCAATCAGTGGATTTCCACGTGGCTCAGACCTCACCCGTTGCCCAGTAGTAGATGTCCCAGTCGTTACTCGGCTCGTTGATGAGGCGGTCGTACTGGCGCAGCTGGGATGCGCTCATGTTCTCCAGGTAGCGCTTAGCGAAAAGACTAAACCGATGGAAAAGAAACCAAGAGTTACAGGATCAAGAGTCAAGACGATCACATGCAGCACAGTTCCTTTACAGCAGTTTACATTTTACCTGTAAATCCCATACCTAATTATTAGGCATGTACCTCATACATACATACAAACCAAATTCCAAAAAAGTTGGGACACTGTGCACATCTGGAAAGGCACAATCAGTGCTGAAAGGAATATACAGGTTTTAGAGCATCTGCTTCCATCCAGATTCCATCCCATCTTTACTTCTGAAAGACTCCGCCTCTCTAAGATCCTCTTTTTAAACCCAATCATCTTACTGAACCGTTCCCAATCAATGTTCCTCCAGCTGTTTTTATGCCTTTCGTCACCCCCATCCCTACTTTTTTGAGAAGTGCTGTGGCCATCGAATTATTTTTTCCCCCTTTAAAACAAACGGAACGTTTCCTCGGTATAAACATTCGACATGCTTTCTGTGTTCCGTAGTGAAGAACATACGCGTTCATGAGATTCTGTTGTTTTTTAAAAAATGTACATTTTCAGAGGCGTGGTTGTATTTTATAGAAATAAAACATCGGAAGACACTTCTGAGGAACTCCGGTCTCATCCTCCTCCGTGCTTTCTGCGCCAGGGCATCTTCCCCCACACGCCGGGTTCGGGAGGGTCATGCGGCGCTTTAGTTCTGAGGAAGGTACCGGAATCTCGGCTGCCTCACCTGAGCAGGATGCAGTTCTCCAGCATGCCTCTCTTCCTGCTCTCGTACAGCAGGCGTTTCCGCTTGATGTCCAGCGACTCGTTTTGCTTCTCCTCCCACGGAGGCAGTGGGATCGTCACCTGCTCCACCTCTGGCGTGTCACCGCGGTAAGACCGACTCAGCACCGATACCGGAACAGCTGAACGCGGGGGAGACCGAACACCACGCAGGAGCTGGTAAAAAATAAAAACACAAACAAAAGAGTGATTAAACTCTCAGGTTAATATTAATGCTCTAATACAGTGTTTCCCAACCGGTGTGCCGTCTGTTGAGAGCAGGGGTGACATTTCTTAAAAGAAAAGCTACACATGCTTCTGGACCATCAACTTCATCCTCATGGAGCTAAAGCCTTGTTTATACTTCCGCCTGGCTCCGCAGCGCGAGCCTCCACTGACTGCGCGCGCACCTCCACAAACGCACAAGGCGTTTATACTTGACGCGCTCGCCGTTGTAATATTCTTTTAAACGAAAGAGGGCGACTCTGAGTAATCATCCTGTAAACCAACAGGAAGTAGCCGAGAGAAGAAGTACTTTGTCGGAACAACCATATCAACACTTACAAACATGGCGTCTCGTGTAGAGTTACTGAATGCTGAGGAGGAATTGTTCCGTTTGTTTTCAGTAAATTTCACTAAGACCCACAGTCTGCACATTTTTTACAGTTCGGCTTCGAGACCTGCTGGACGGGGGATGTTTTGGCTCTGACCTGCCACCTAGCGGATATCGCATACTGTACACAAGACACTCGTTGATTTAGTTTCGTGTAACGGCACGTCTCGAAATGTTTCATGTGTGTTTCAGGGTGGAGTTTCGGCCCCTTTAACTCCTGCATAACATCCTTCATAAACATGAACACAAACGCCCCTGACCTTCACTCAACGCGGCTAGCTTAGCATAGCATGCTATAAACCTATCTACAGGTGAACTGTTCGCAGCGCGTTTGTGTCAGGAAATTAAAGTTCAAAATACTAATAATTACTTGTACGTAAACAGAAATACTCACCGTCCTCATTATCACTGTTGAGAGCATTGTGACCCGTGTTTGATGCGCAAATGCTGGTAACACACGCCAAATAAATAAAATCCCCGTATGAGAAGCCGGCGCCTGATTGGTGCTTCGCCGAACAGCTTCTCGGGATGTGTAGTTCTCCGAATGGAACGAATTAAAACTAAACCAACAACGTATATCAAATTCAGCATTGTAAAACTTAACTCATTGCATTCCTCTCTTTCACGGACTAGCTTTGGCTAACTTTACTCCCAGGACGGTAAACGTGTATTAATTAATACGCACACTTTTCAGCTTATTTTTTATTATTATCATTATTGTTATTATTATTACTATTATTAAATAAAAAGTTATCCACTACAAAATATTAATACATGGCGCCATTTTGTTTAACAACTTAAAACATCTCCTAATATCACCTTGCATATTAATTTGGTTACTTTGTATTCCGGCACCTTATTTAAACCTGGCTGTGTTTCTTCCGGAATTTTTTCCCAGGTAACATTTCATCGCTGCATCGGGCGGGTTTGTCTTTTTTACCACCCGTATTCGACAAACCGCGCCTCCTTTAGTATGACTGGCTATTTAGAGCCAGCTTCTTGCGACAGCCAATGGGTGAGCTTGATGCGCATAGCGTTGGCCAAACGTAACGCGGGAAGGCGGGGCCCAGTCAGAATGCAGTTGGGAAACGAAAAAAAGATAATGCGAGCAGCTTGTTTGCTAGCTAGCGAGGGACGCTAGAGGTTTATTTTTTCCCGAACAGAACTCTGATCAACGCGTTCGTCATCCGCGCGGCGTTCAGAGGCACAGACACCGGGTTGGGCTTAGTGATGGCAGCCGCGCAGGTTGTTGGAGAGGCGGCGGAGCACGTCGACATCTACGCAGATCTAAACACGGAGGAGGTGAGAGAGAGAGAGAGAGAGCGCGTGTGAGTGTGAGTGAGTGTGTGAGTGTGTGTGAAGGCCGGAACGCTGCACCTGGGATGTTTTGAGCTAAAATAACACCTGGTTTGTAAACAGGTGATGGCGCGCGCTGCTCTGGCTCTGAGAGGAGGCTTAAAGCAGTGTGTTTAGTTCAGGAGAGGAAGCTCTGCCTGAGGGAGGAGGGATGTTCGGGCTAATATCATCATGTGCTGACAATAACGCCTACTAATCACCATTAAAAGGGAAAAAAGAAACCCAGAGGGTTCCCTCACACCAAATGTTGTTGTGGTGGTGTCAGGACATGTTTAGTTAGGAGTCATGAAGACCTACAGCCTCCAGTGTAACATGGTGGTGATGGACGTACACCTCACTACACCTGACCATCACACCTGTATGAGCTTGTTGTACCTCACAGTAAATAAATAAATAAATAAACCCCAGTATGAAGCTGTTCCTCCCACATCCGCAGCTCTTCTCTGAAGACTTTCTACAAGATAACGGAGAACTTTGTTAGCGAGGTCCTCTCAAGGTTTTGTTCTCAACATCTCCAGGAGTTTTTCCTCACCACCGTCTCGCTCAATTGGGATTAATCCACACACTTTAAATCTGTATCCTGTGTTTATATGTTTCTGTAAAGCTGCTTTGAGACAATGTCCGTTGTAAAAAGCGCTATACAAATAAAATCGAATAGATAGTAGTGAGTCAACACCAAGGTCCGCCCCATGCTGACTGGAATCAGGTGTCCTCGTACCCAGGGCAGTCCCGTTGTCACGGTTCGATTTCTCTTTGCTGCAGGGTGGAGACTCTCTGGAGGCAGAAGCTGACGCTCTTTACGACGACGTGTTAACTGGATCGGTGGACAGCGAGAGCACTCTGGGAAAACAGGAGCCTAAGGAGGATTGTAGACCAGCGGTGGAAGCTGGCGGAGGGAAGCGCTTCTCTGTCTACGTCGGCAACTTTAACTGGGTGAGCGTTCAACACCGACACTAAAGGACTGCCGACCGGCCGTTTCCTCTGGGTTAACGCCGGGGTTTTCGGTTGTTTCATGCAAATGAGGCGTGATGTGGCGTTACAAGTAGGCGGAGCTCAACTCCAGTAAAGCACGGCAACGCCTACTATTCGTATTCTTAAAACGTATTCACAAAACGGCTTAAAATTGTCGCGCTGCGTATTTACTCGGTGTTTATTAGACGGTGTTAAACGGATATGGACCGTGATTGGCAGTCTGAGGTAAAATCCTAAATTATAATCGCATTCTCACATTACTCTACTACATAATGTTAGAATTTCTTTTTAAAGTTGTTCTTGGCTTAACCATTCATCAGGAGTTCCTCTGGAGTTCTAGTACAAGTTTAAGATTATATATATATATATAATATACATGGGTGACATATCGCCATCAATTTATTGTAGTCATGGAGTTTCAGATTTGAAAATGGTTTAATACGTGTTCATATGTACATCTCCGCGTTGACAGGGGCAGTAGAACTAAATAAGAGCAGTTACTCTATTGTGATTGGGCCGTAATCATCCAGTAATTTCATTTCCAGTGACTGACGGTAGAAAGTTCGGTAAAGAATGGTATGGGATTTAAGAATGGCTTGAATGAAGTCCCACCGTTGATCTGGCTTTTTGTTTCACGTGTTGCGCATTTGGTGGCAACGAGTCTAAGACAGACACATTTCAAGTGACTGGATTTAGCAACTGGAAAAATGAAGGTCAGAAATTCAGAAATGGGTTAAAAATGAAACAGACAGTTAAAACGGGAAGCGTAGCCACGCAAATCAGCAGTGAACACGCAAAGAGAGTGGATGAGCACAGAGAATATCTGAAAGAAATATGCGAGACTTTGCTCTTCTGTTGCCGGTATTGCTCTTCGTGGTCACAGCGAAACGGATGAATCAGAAAATCGGGTAAAGTTCTTACAGGTGATGGATTTAAGGGCCACTGATAACTGACTAATTACCCAGCTATTCAAAAATAGAGAGAGATCATTTAATTATGTTTATAACAAGCACCAGAATGAGTCAATCAATATAATGTCCAGTCAGGTTAAAAGTGACATCATACGACGAGTGCATGAAGCCGGAATTTTTTCCCTTATCGCGGATGAAACGGAAGACATAAGTAGGCATGAGCAAGCTGCAGTGGTTTTAAGATCTGTCGACAGAGACCTCGATGTCCATGAATCACTCGTCGGATTTTATCGGACTGACAGAACAGACGGTGAATCTTTGGCCCTTCTTTTAAAGAATGTCCTGACAAGCTTTAATCTTCACATCTGCAACTTGAGAGCGCGATGTTACGATGGTGCGGCGAATATGTGAGGAACCTACTGTGGTATAGCTACACGCATTTTAAATGAAAATCCACTGGTGATGTACGTCCATTGTCACTCGCATATCCTCACCCTCTGCATCGTGGATGTCCGTCGCACCGATACAGCTGAGAGACCTGCTGACCAATGATCATTCTCTCTATAACTTCATCGAGGGGTCAGCAAAACGACATGCAGCTTCTGAGTCTTTGTGAGAACGGAGTGGTGACTTTTCAGGTAAATCTACCACACTGAAATCTCTACGTGACACAAGCTGGAGCTGCCGTGCAGAGGCTCTCAAGGCCATACTGGATAACTTTGGGACTATCGTCGACACTCTTAGTGAAATTTCTGAAAGCGATGTGTGAGTCGGGGGACAGGCAAGTCGTCTGCTGACATCTTTCAGCATTTTGAAGTGACGAATTCTCATACAGTACAATGTTCTGTCCAAAGCGTTACAGTCCACCTTACATGATACCAGTGTGAAAAGCCCAGCATCTTCCACAATCTGCTCTTTCAGCAATGAGAGCTGATCTCCACTTTCAGCAGCTTTGGGAGTTCACAGTCGAGTTGTGCGATAAGAACAACTACCACAGCCCACATCGTCCATGGAGGAGAACAACCAAAGCAACGGTTCCTGGACCGAATTCAGATTCCGCTCCGGACTATTACAAGGAATTGCATTTCAGCGTACTGAACATCACTTTATAGAGATCTGTGAGCGAATTCAGGAAAATGACATTAACACTTCGACTGCACTTAATCACATCCTCAGCTCTAATACGGACACCGAAGTGGACCTGACATTTATTTGTGGTTTATGGATTTCCAGAAGAGGAGACGAATGCAGAATTCTCACGTATCAACACTATTAACTGGAGAAGCGAGTGTTGAACAACGACTGTCAGTGTTCAGAGACTCAAAGCTAGTCCACAGTCTAGTAAACGTTTGCAACCTCTTGGAGTTATTCTTGACCGTGCCGATGAACACTGCATCATGGGAAAGAAATTGTTCTTGCTTGCGTCGACTGAAAACATACATGAGAAACCCCATGAGACAGGACAGACTGTCGGACATTGCAGTACTGAACACTGAACAGACCATTCATATGGATTTGGATAAAACAGTTAATCGCTTTGATGCCGTGCCTGGTGGCCGGCGTTTAGTTCTTCACTAAGGTATGCTGTTGTTTTGATACTTA
Organism: Ictalurus punctatus; assembly: GCF_001660625.3. Lineage (NCBI taxonomy): Eukaryota > Metazoa > Chordata > Actinopteri > Siluriformes > Ictaluridae > Ictalurus > Ictalurus punctatus. The sequence continues at coordinate 751,460 of NC_030425.2, forward strand.
AACTCGTTTGCTTAAAATTTCTGTGAATATTTTGCTGAGGCAGGTACAAAAAGACTCTTAATTTTTTTTCTTGCTCCCCCAACTCGAGAGTCAAATGTCGCCCATAAATATAATGTGTATACATATATGTATATGTGTGTGTGTGTGTGTATGTCAGAACGCTCTGTGAACATCTTTTAAGTATTAAATTTATGACCTGATCTTTATACATGCTGGATGAGGAGGTCTGGGGTGCAGTCGGCGTTCCAGTTCATCCAAAAGGTGATGAGTCAGTGGGGTTTAGGTCAGGGCTCTGTGCAGTTTACTCGAGCTTTTCCACCTTCTTCCAATCTTCTCACACCATGTCTTCTTGGAGCTCTTTCCCAGTGGTCACCAACCCTGATCCTGGAGATCTACCTTCCTGAAGACTTTAGCTCCACCCACAATTGTGCCCACCTGACCATCCAATCATCGAATTAAGAAGTTCTCGATCTGCTAAAACAGATGTGTTAGATTTTGGTTGGAGATGAAACCTGCAGGAAGGTAGATCTCCAGGAACAAGGTCTCCAGGTGGTCACTGTTTAATACAACTGTGTGCTTCTAACTTTGTGGGGACAGTTTGTAGAAGAACCACATATGGGAGTGAAGATCAGGGGTTTGGGCCATGACATGGAGCGACTCTTCACCAACCGGGTCTACTTTGCTGCATGTGTATAAATCAAGCCTGTGAAATCAGCCCAGTGTGCTTGGGTCGCTCTGTTACCAAAGAGGCCCCGAGGAGTGCTAAGGTTTCAGAATCACGAAATCATCACGGCCAAATGGTCCATCACCTTCAGGTTATCGCATAAACGGTTCTAGATGTGTAAAGGGCTGAACTGGTTCTTAAAAGATGCAGTGCACCTCTATTTCCCATCACCAAAATGCTTTTTGAGATTTGCCTTCCAAGGACAGGAATCCCTGAAAGAGAGAGAGGGGGAGAGAGAGAGAGAGAGAGAGAGAGAATCACCTGGGAGACATCCCTCACTGACCGAGTGGTGACATGGGGTCATGGAACTCCCTGATGTCAAATAAAAGCACATCAATCAGCTAGACTTGAGGACGGTCCCGAAGGTTTTCTTACTGGTTCTGAGACAGTGACGTCAGATACACTGCATGATCAAAAGTGTCACCCCCCCCAAACTGTTCCCACAAAGGTGAAGGTACAGCATTGTATAGCATGACTTTGTATGTTTGAACTAGAGCTGCAACAACTAATTGATAATAATCGATTATGAAAATCATCGTCAGCGAATCTCATAATCAATTAGTTGGTCTGCGCGTGGTACGTTTACTCATTACGTTACTTCTGTTCCTAAAACATGCCTCGGAGAGTAAATACTGAAGTTGTGTCCTTTACACTTACACTATGCACCCTACCGTCTAGTTCAGTGATTTCGCGGACATCTAGTGGTCAGTGGTGTAATTGCAGGGGGTCCTGCAAAGTTTTTAAAATGTTTAAATTTTATATATATATATATATATATATATATATATATGCATTACTATTTATAGATGCAAAAAAAAAGCACGGAATTAAACTACAGTCCTAAATGAATAATATATAGTCTGGTGTGTATTGGGTTGTTTTCAGTCTTATATAATTGGACAAAGAGATATTTAAAGATTTTGTCTTAAGTTTATATTTGTAACATTTAGTTTGTGGATTTTATTTTAAATAAATGGAAAAATGGTACCGAAAGTTTGCCCACCATCCAATTAATCAATTATTCGAAAAAATAATCGGCCAACTAATCGATTATGAAAATATTATGCAGCCCTAGTTGGAACTAATAGGACCAAACCTGTTCCAGTATGACAATGCCCTTGTGCACAAAGCGAGCCCCTCACCTGCCTCTATTGTTGATTCTACCCATGTTGTATAGAATCCAGCAACCACACCACTCAGTTCTTGGCTTCTTTTACTAGTACCCCCTGTTGTACATGTATTCATTCTCCCTGCTGTAGCACACCTACTTCAGCTCAACTGTCAGTGGAATCAGGTGCGTTGAGTAGGAGAAACACCACAATGTGCTGTATAGGGTTGGGAACAGTGCTACGTCACGAACACTGTGATGTAGTACTCATGAATGCCCCTAGTGCACCGACCTTGTTATAACCTGTAGGTGATTGTGTGCACCTTGTCAGCTGGATCCGGTGCAGCTCCAGATGTCTTTGTGGACTGCTGGACACCGGTGCGTCCCCATCACCATGAGTTTGGTGTGTGTGTGCTGTCCGTTACAACACGTCACTGCACATCATTACACCCGTTCTGAAAGGGATAAGGCAACGTAATCCAGCACGATTCCCCCTGTGCTGAGGTCCTACAAAACTGCTCAAAGCAGTCGCAGAGATGGTAGCCTCAGGCATCAACACCGACTGTAAACAACACCGGACAGTAAGCACCGGTCAGAAAGCTTTTGTCAAGGCGGGAGAGAAGCCTTCCTCACAGCCAAGACTGAGAGCAGGTCTCCTTGCTTCAGCTGCTGATTGACAGCTGAGAGTAGATCTGGGCAAGCAGCTAAAGTTTCCAGATCTCCACAACACTCCGTCCTGACATGGTAACCTTTTCAGATACCACCAGACAGGTGATCATGGTAGAACTGACCGTGCCCTGGCAAGAGGAGGCATATGAAAGGAAGCATGCCAAATACCAGGAGTTGGTGGAGCAATACAAGAACCAGGGCTGGAACACTCACTGTGAGCCAGTAGATCAGAGATCCACAAGGCAGACCCGTGGTCTGATCACCACTCAGCTGGGTCACCCGGATGAGGGTCTCTGACGTTGAAAGACCCGAAACACCCAAAAACCCTGGGAACATCATTGAGGATGTATCCCAGCATGCACCATATGATATATTTGAGAAGCTTAACGCATCAGTGAACCTCGACCGCCCGCCCATGACCCAGTTGTCCTTCCTTGGACCACTTATACTAGGGAACCACTGCATACCGGGATCACCCCACAAGACCTACCGTTTTGCCATCAAAACCTGTCTTTCAGATTATTATTATTATTATTATTATTATTATTATACGTGCCCATTTTTCCTGCTTCGACCACATCGACTCCGAGAACTGACTGTTCACTTGCTGCCTAATGCTGTATATCCCACCCCTAGACAGATGCCACTGTAACGAGATAATCAGTGTTACTTCACCTGTCAGTGCTTTTTAACATTGCGGCTGGTCGGTATAATGGGCGTGGCCTAATATTCCGATAGCCTTGTCCACCAGGCAAGCAGAACTAAACACAAAGGTACCACGTGGAAGGATCGGGATCGTTTAACCCTACATGTACCAAAACGTAGTGTACTTACTGTTGTACACCTGACTTGAAATCTTCATTACGGATTTATTTTATTTGATCAAATATTCTCTCACGTTACATGCTAAGTGTTGTTGAATCCTGTCTAGCTGAGAAATGGACTTTCCCGCTTCTAACCCGATCATTTCTGCTGTTATTTTTAACCCAAGTGGACGTCAGACAGCGATCTGATCGCGACAGCACGGAGGCACGGCGTGAAAGACATTGTAGAAGTTAAGTTTGCGGAGAACAGGACTAATGGTCAGTCCAAAGGGTGAGTTCTTTCTCTCTCTTTTTTTTGTCTCTCGCTCTCTCCCTCTGCCCGCCTATCAGCACCTTTTTCTTACTTTTTTTTTTATTACGTGTCTCTGTATCTTCTAGCTATGCTGAGATGGTAGTGTCCACAGAAGAGTCGTTCAGGCGTTTATTAGAGACTATGCCACAGTGCAAGATCAACGGGGAAAAACTGGAGTGTCGTCATGCTTCACGGAGAAACCTGGCCGAGTTCGAGGCTCAGGCCCGAAAACGTAAGTGAACCTCGGAACGAAATCTTCAGCGACCGTTTTCTGATTACCGAGCTGTTAAACTGTAAACGTCGGTGATATGCGAGACCACGCGCTCAGCTCTGCTAGCATACTGCTCTCTAGAGACGTAACGAAATGAGTTTTTGGGGAAGCTGGCACTGTCATCATATAGAGGAACCGTGCCACTTTAATCACCAGCGTAATGTTCTTGTCTTTCGAAACAGGAATACCTCTGCGTCTGAATCCTAAAGGTGATCTGGAGCGAGCCGACGGAAAGAACCCGTCCGCCTCCTCTCCCTCAGACCCGCCTTCCTTACCTTTACCACTGATGTTCCCTCCGGCCAAGCCGCCTCCCCTCATGCCGTCATATTTTAGCACCCCTCCTCCTCCTCTTCCTCTTCCTCCTCCTCCTCTTTTTAACACTCCTCCTCCTCCGCTGTTCCATCCACCCTCACCTCACGCACACATTCCCAACGCACACATTCCCAACGCACACATTCCCAACGCACACATTCCCAACACACACATGCTCAATGCACATGCCCAAAACTCTCACACACCCTCGCTACACATCAACCCCGCCTTCTTCCCCCCAAATCCTGCGACACACAGCAGCAGCAGCAGCAGCAGCAACAACAACAACAGCAGCAGAAAAACAGCATTCAGTCAGCCGGGGTGAGGAGAACTTGAGACTTTCCTGGGTTTTTGGTTGAACTCTTATACACATTATGATGTTTATTTTATGCAGGGGTTGAGTAGAACAAACAACGCACTCGTTTTTATTATTCATTTACTCCAAACGCATCGTTTTATTTCCCTCAGTCAAGCAGGGAAACTAATTTCTCACCACATTTCGCCAGCGCAAAGTCATTAAACAGGCCAGGGGCGTGTGGGTACTGAGGTCTCCGTGTCCGAGCGATCGGCTGAGGAGTCTCGGTTTGGGGTTTGATTTGGACTGGGTTTCGCCGAGCGTTCCGAGACGTTAACGCATCTCGTCTTGTGTCTGACAGGGACGGAGACTTCGAGGAGCTGATCAACAGGAACAGAACGATTGCAAGCAGTGCCATCACTAAAGCCATTTCTGCAGCCACGTCAGGTCCGCCCTTATTTATTTGACTTATTTGTTTTCATTTTTGATTCCTTTATACTCTTAATATCTGTATTTATTCAGAATCTGATGATACCACAAGAGGCAAAAATCAGACTCTCAGCAGTACGCTTGTCACATGATGTGAAATCATCATCATCATCCTCCTCCTCCTCCTCCTCCTCCAGTCCCAGTGTCTGGTAATCACGCTCTCTCTCTCCTTCCTCTCAGGTGATATCCGGATGGCAATAGAGACGCTCTATACGGCGACAGCGGTGATCAAACAGTCTCGTGTGTTCTACGACAAGCGATGCCGCATGCTAGTCGAGTCCCTTAACGACTGTCTGAACTCCATAGAGACTAAATGCTTCCCTTCGAGGTATGTGTGTGTGTGCGCACGCGTGTGTGCGAATCTGTTCTGTCGGGTCATCTGCCGACAAAGAGAATAATCCTCTCGTCCTCTGCTTGTCTGTAGTAAGAGAGACCGTTCTCGAGAGCGAGCGAGGAGCCGATCGAGGGATCGATATCGAGAGCGCTCGTCCAGCACAGACAGAGACCGGGAGAGGGAGCGGGAGCAAAGGCGGGAGCGAGGGCGCGACCGAGAGCACAGAGACAGGCATTGATGGGTGAGACGTGTTCCCTTCTCCTCCTCCTCCTCCCATCATAACACCTCTTCTTACAACTCGTCCTTGTGTTTTGTCCTAATGCGCGTTTTACTCCTTCTAGAACGGTTCTTACCATCGTCAGTCCGTGGAAGAAGACGAGGAGGACCAGTGGAACGTACTGAACACCAACACGCTCGTTTAGGGTCGTACAAGACATTTCAAGTTTCTAAAAGACACCATTCTCTTTGTTGTGTAAATGGTTCTGTATAGGAATTGTTTTGATTTAAAAAAAAAACAAACAAACTAATTTTTACTAGCTGGCTGAGTAATCACACTGCGGTACAGCTTCTGTTTACTTCGTTTTAATGTTTAACACGTCAGTGCCGTCTTTTTTTTTTTTCCTTTTTCCCCCCTTCATTTTGTAAGGAAACACAAATGTACAATAATAAAAAAAAATACAACTGTGTATTCCACCGCTGGTGTGTAGTATGTGCCATGACAGCCAGGTTTCCCCACGTGTACGACAACTACTGTTTGTGTATTTTAAGGTAAGACACATTTCGCTAACGCAAAACAGAAGGGATTTATGTTCTGCACTTTACAGGCGATAAAACTTGCACATTTGTGCTACGTGCGTGTGAATTATTCACTACGAAAGATTTTCACAGCATCTAGTTATGAATGCTTAGTGTGCTTCAGAAAACAGATGCAGTCAAGAAAAGCGTCAGGACCTCGGCCAGAGCGTTAAAACGTCCAGCAGGACAACGATCAGCTGTCTAAAGCGGAACAAAATGGTTTAAAGACAACAAACTGAATGTATTGGACGGTCATCACAGAGCCCTGACCCGAATCCCAGAGAAAACGTGTGGACTGAACTGGAAAAAAAGTGTGTGTGAGCGAGGAAGGCCCACAAACCTGACTGAGTTACACCAAGTTCGGTGGTAACGGTAAATGTTGGCGCCCCTGCATAAGGCAAAAGGTTGTTTTTGTGATTACTCAGGACTCAAGAGTCTCATCAACAAGTCATCTTTACCATTTTATTTATAAACATTAGAAAAGGAAATACAAGCACTGCACTGTGTGTATGATGATGAACAGATAGCATAGAAGAGTAAAGAAGCCACAGAAATCAGTGCAGCGAACACGATTTCACACACACAGAGAGAGAGCCAATGAAGCCATTTTGAATCTATCCCGAGTCCCCGGGGTCTTATTTCTCCAGCGGCGCATAGTTCAGCAGTTTCTCGATCAGATCGACGTGAGACAGCAGCATCCTGCGGCAGCAGTACCTCTTCAAGCCCAGTGCGTCCAGAGCGTCCCTGCGTGAAACAAACCGCACAAGAGGAGAGCGGTGAGACGAACCGTACCATGTTTTGGAGCTGTGTTTATGCAGAAACGTGGACGATTCGAAAGGGTTCACAAACTTTCAAGCACACACGTGTCAGGGCCTCAGTATGGGTGGGTGAGTGAAAGCAGTATTTTAGTGAGAGTATTGTGTAAAACATAAAATATATATACACACTTTAGTGCACAGGACAACACATACAGTCTCTCTCTCTCACCCCTCTGTGTATTCAGCCTGGAGGAGACCCAGGTAAGCCTCCCACTTGTTCCCGACAATCTTCCCACAGGTGAAGCAGCGGATCGGGATAATCATAGTGAAGTCCTGCACAAACCGGAACAAGTGACCAAAACAATGACATGTTTACTGTACACATGGGTTCTGCTGTTCCTGCGCGCGCATACACATACATAACTATCATCACACCCGACTTCCTGTATCCGCGTGGTGTTTATGTTTTAATTAAACGTCTCCAAGAGAAATAACGGATCACTTACCGACTACACGAGCAAGCCGTTCTCCACGTTTCGAGAAAGGAGAAAACACCGAAAATACGTCGCTTCCGGTTTTGTGTGCGTGCACAAAATGGCGCCGAGTGAAACGAGTTCGGGATGAAAACAGTTCCGGAGAAAAACAAACAAAACAAGTCGAAAACTCTTTCCGCAAATAAATACGATTTATTATGAGTGTTTACATGTTTTAATATTGCTTATTTATGTATGTATTTATGTCAATGAATTATTATTCTTTTAATATCCTGTCAGGTTTATATCTTGTATTTTGTAATAATTTGCAAGAGACGTACCCATAGGTGTCTCCTTGGTCACGCAAATGCAGAACAGCATTATTATGACCAAAAGTATGTGGACACCTGACCACCCCTCACACCCATCACATATGTGCTTCTTCCCCAAACTGTTGCTACAAAGTTGGAAGCAGTTGTCCAAAATGTCCTTGTACACACACACACACACACACACACACACACACACAAATAAAAACACTTCATTGTTGGTTCATAATAACCTCCACAGCAGAAATCTTAATCTGTGTGGTATTAATAAAACTATTTCATGTTTGCACAGACTGAAAAGCACAGGCACTTTGCATTGCAGCCATTTTGTTTTTATTGTACATAAGCACCAGAGGGAGAGGGGAGGGTTGAGGAGCAGGAGAGCGCAGAACAACCAGGGAAAATATGTCTGTCAGAACTTAAGATTTCTCAACAAGTATATATATATATATATTATCTGTTTCATCTTTTATACAATTCTTTAATACTATCCACCGTCCACTCACGAGTCTCCAACGTCTCAGCATGTTCATTCAGCATTACAAACAATAATCCTTGTCATTTTGTCATACTTTACAATTCTATCAGTTATGATCTACAGAGTGCTATTTGTATTTATTGCATTACATACGCACTTGAGGGAACGGAAAATCATCTTTGTCCTTAATAACTGGTTACATGTCCAGACAAAGGTAGTTTGTAATGATGACCGTTTCAGTCCAGTCGTCTTACTCGGCATAAAAAAGGTTGCCTGCATCTCCATCATGCCATTAAACTGTCTAATGTGTTTCCATTAGTGTGTTTTCTTTTCTTTTTTCTTTTTTGTAACGCCTTACGGTCACCAGGAAACGGATGGGTTTCAGTCATCAAGCAAAAAAGACAGGACACATCACATCCATGAAAATGTAACCAGCATCAAATAATGATGAAATCCAGTCAGTGAGAAGGAAAAACAACCAAAAAAAGAAAAGGCTAGACATTGAAATTTCACATGAAACTAAGAACTGAAAGATCAATCATTTCCTAATATGCTCTTACATGTATTACAGAAATGTGTATAATAATAATAATAATAATAATAATAATAATAATAATAATTGCATGAATACAGAGACATACATTTGAACATACTGTATTACTGTATAATTATTCAGTTTGCAGTAATCCATCAATGCATCTATCTTATATCTCTAGTCACACACACAACCACTCACACACACACACACGCAGTTTTCATATTTACAGAACATTGCAGGATTGCTATTTTATCGAACCTTGTTTTGATCATGCTCTCCGTTAAAATCTTGGTTAAAGTAATAGTATGTAACTTTTCGGGACTCTGGGATTTGGGCCCTCTTACGCCCTCCCTGGTGAGAATGTGCTCCTGCAAGCGACTCCTGGAAGGTTTCACAACTGGCATGAAATCTGATGCAACAGATTATTATAATAATAAAAATCTCATTTTAATGAAAACGAAACGAAACAAAATGCACTGCCGTTTTAAACTAGGTAACGTGAGTCGCTAAGTTAGTTGCCTTTTAACTAATTTAACTGCGGCCGAGCATGCGTTTCTGTCGGCACATCATCGGTCTGTGGGGATACAACTACAGATGACTGGATTGTGTGAGGGTTGCATTCACATCTGAACATGGCCTGAGTGAGCTTGCTACTATTTCTACTACACTACACTGTGATGAAAACAAAGCTGAATGGCAAGTAAGCATGGTGGCTCCCCTCCCCCAAGGATATTTAAATACCACCCCCTCCCCCCACTGTTACACTGTGACCCAATCACCTATGAACCTGTTGGCCAACCACACCAGGCTGTCACTTCTTTTTGGCTAATAAGACCAAGCCCACCAATACAGCTCCAAGTGCTACAATAGCTCCACCAATGAGGAATGGCTTTAGGTTCTCCAGGGTCTCACATCTGCCTCCGGCTGCCCCGTTCTCTTCCTGCACTCCCTCTTGGTTGCCATCTTGCACTGGTTTTTCCGCTTCGGCAGGCGGCGCAGGCTCGGCAGGAGTGGGATTCGGTTTTGTAGGAGGTGCCGATTCTTTCTTCTCAGTCTTGGTACCTGGTTTCACGCCGCTCTTAGCCTTTGACTCCATATGGATGGTCAATGCGTTGGGGGTATTTTTATTTTTTTCGTCTCTCGGGTGTTTTTAGATGTCCTGGATAGAAATAAAGAAGAATAGAGCTGTATTTATGCAGGACACCGATTAGTGCACCAATGCACCAATTATTAGAATTCTATTTATTTATTTATTTATATTTAGGAACGCAAAGCTTTACCAGATTGGGAATTGCTATCTGCCTGATGCCCACCTATATCCAGTGCCTGAATTTAACATCATTCATTATCTCAGACAGATGATGTGCCAAATAATTTCAAGCCAAATGTTTAACGACAATGTTAGTCAAAATCTAGGGAACCTTAATCAATTATAGCTTTCTAAATATGTTTAGTGTTGTGTCATGGACACGCAATATGCAGTACAAAGTAGGAATAATTATAGAGTCTTATAGTCTACTCTATAGTGTACTCTTTGTTGCCAAAACCAGGGGTTCACAAATGTTTTGAAGCCAGGGACCTCTTTAACAGCACACACACACACACACATATATATATATATATATATATATATATATATATATATATATATATATGCATATATCAACACGTTTCCTCCAGATTCTCCAGTTTCCTCCTACCTACCTAGATGGACTGGTATGTCATTCTGAAGTGTATTCCCGCGTCACCCCATGATCCTAACCAGGATAAAGCAGTTGTACGTATATACATATATACATAAACATACGCAGACGGATGAGAAATTATAGGAAAGGATGTTCAGTGACTTCTCTATCCCGAGTCACGAGTGTGTATGACTTTAACACTGCGCCGACACATGAAGCCTGGAGTGACCATGCTGAGATGTTCGCCAAAGGGCAATTACTAGGCTTTCAGCATAACATCCGGTAGAGTCGTCTTGTGGGAAAGTGTGTGTGCATGTGTGTGTGTCTGTGTCTAAATGCAGCCACAAAGATCCTCGTAACCAAGAATAGACAGCCCTTTTTGCTCTTGACCCCCCCCCCCACACACACACACACATTCACAATGCAAATATGTGATACATCACCCGACACGAAACAAAGCTGTCTTGTACAAACACAGCCACATAATTCAAGTGTGTTATATTCTCCTTCTGTCCCTCCCGGTGTCTCTGTAAAACTACATGAGTCATATGCAGCACTCATGGAGGACAAGAGAGGGCGAGGACTCAGTGAGGGAATGAATAAGAAGACAAAGAGGAGACAATGAGAGCGAGAGAGGAACAAGCTGAGTCCTAGAAGAAAAACAAAAAGATATGGACAACAGAAAAAGGTGTAATGGTTGAGTTAGACAGAGTTCAGCCTTCCAGGCCACAGGCCTCCTTATTCCCCCCCACTGGAAATGGCATCATAAATAAAATAGCAGAAAGACAACCTACCTTCTTCTGTCCTTCCTTTCCTCCTCTGTGACCTTGTGATGACCTTGTGCCGACAGAGTAGATAGAAGACTCAGAGCTGGCCTTTAAGTGACACTGAGACAGGCCGCAAAATCGTCCTCAAGGAGAAACTGGGAATGAAGGGAAGTGCAATGATGGAGGATGCAGCAGGGATCTGAGGACAGAGAGGAGGTGGGACGTACCACTTCAGCTTCTAACGGAGGGGGTGGAGGAGTGTGCAACTGGAAGGTATCGTTTCTGTGGACTGAAAATAGGAATCCAGCCCACTGTGTGTGTGTGTGTGTGTGTGTGTGTGTGTGTGTGTGTGTGTGTGTGTGTGTGTGTGTGTGTGTGTGTGTGTGTGTTAAGCTGTTGAGTTAGCATGGGTGTCGTGTTATGAAACAAACTACACAGATCTGTTTGAAAAGATAAAGGAACTGTTCAGGCACAAATTCAATGATTACATGCCTGAATCAACACACACTCATCATCTGGCTCTCTGACACTATTTATACATAAACACTCTCCTAAAATATCAGAATATGTCCCTATATAAAATATTGAATATATTGAATATTGTTTTATATATACAAAGTGGCACTATATTATGATCCCAGTCACTTCTAACATCCAATTCCATCATCAAACTTTGGGCCACGCCCCCTAACAGAGTCTGAAACAGTGTTGGCACCTTAGACATTTTGTTGCAAAATTTAGGGACATTTTAGACCCCTTTATATGTGGGGGAAAAGAACTATCCAATCTAATGACTTCCAAACATCCAATCACTGATCACCATTGTTCCTAACAACCAATCACTTATCATATTGTTTCAAATGACTAATCACTGATCACCATTGTACACAACAGCCAATCACTGATCACCCACGCACAAACTCTATTCTTGGCAATATTTACAAGTAACCTTCTCCTTCAAGTCTATTTCATTCTTTTTTTTCTTTTTTTATATATATATTCTATACTGACAAAACTCTGTTCTATTCTATTCTAAGAAAAAATCCTCCTTTTTGCATGTAACACGTTTCAGTCAATATGCAAATGTCATGACTGTTCACTGAATATGCTAATTATTCGTCAGCAGATATGCAAATGACTCTCTTGTGGCAAATTTGGCGTCATGTGGCATCTTGTAACAACTTTCAGAGCGTCAGATTCAGACACGGGCCCTGAAACCAAATGTGTGCGGAGATTAAAAAGACGGCTGATACGGCTGGGCTTAGCTCTCTTCGTCCGTTTTAAACAGAGAACACTGCGTCCATGTTAGGAGTAACGTCAGGAGTCAATCTCGTATTGTATGTTTGTTTTAATCAGCGCTCTAGCAGACTCTTTTGTGCATACCAGCGAAACAATGTGCAGATGCCCATGACGTCATATGTCGCTTAGTGACGTCATCTTAACTCAAATGGCAAGTGCGAAGATATTGCTCCCAAAACCTTTCTGTCAGACTGGAAGATTATCATCATCAGTCATTGTATTATATAGTGCAAAAGGTGTTTGGGGGTAAACAGCTGCGTAAGCATCAGGAAATGACGCAGCAGCTCCAGGTTCAATCTTCAACGCCTTCCTGTTGTGTTTATTTTCTACATAAGTGCGTTACAGTACATAGACTATGAAACAATGCCATTTACAGCAGGTAGTAGTACACTAAGTGTCCAGTAGGAGGCCGTTTCCGGACCCTCGCTATTCACGAAGCAGAGTGACGCCGTGACTTACGCAAACGTCGCAACGTGAAAGAAGCGCTTTCATGGATATGCGTGTGGTTGCCATGTTGGGGGATTTAACTCCGGTTTGGTGTTTGTGATGGAGTGAATTGTTCTTGGCTGGGTGCGTGGTGGTGATTACAGTCATAGAATTATTTTAAAACTGGTATTACTTAATCATACACTCATTACAAAAAACAATTCAAATCATCACCCACACCCAGTCATTCCTGAGTGACATAAGGCTGATTTGTCAGAGGTTTGGTATGTACAGTAACACCTAAAAGGCTGGGCGAGTGACAGAATGACGCAATTCAGTAACGCGTTACGTAATCAGGATACAAAAAAGGTAACTGTAAGCCGTTACGTCAAAAAACAGAGTAATCAGATTACAGGTACTTTTTTTTTTTTTTTTTTTTTTTAAACAAAATTTTTTTATACTATCACGATTACAATTTTTTTTCATTTAAAACCAAAACAATGAATCTTTTTGACATAAAGCAATATAGACAGCTGCTTGATTATAGTTATGGTTCTCTCTCGCCAGTCGTGGCTCCTGGTGCAGCGTTATTATATGATATATTATATATTATGTAGGTTCCATTAAAACCCAGACAAGAAGATTGGGCAACACTACGGTACACACTATCTTTTAGAAAATATTCGCTGTGTACAAAACCCCAAGCCAACTAATATTTATCCTTGGAGTGTGAGAAAGCAAATGTAACTGGCTTTACTACTGCATAAAGCCATTCTTCAAACACTGTTACAGTCATAGACCGTAAACACATTTTTATTAGATGTGTATGTGTGTGTGTGTGTGTGTGTGTGTATATATATATATATATATATATACATCCCTCTGGGGGAAAGACAAAAAAAACATAATGCTTATAAAATAGATTTAATACAGTTGTTTAAGGTGCTCCTCATTCTAAAAAAAAAATTTTAAAAAAAAAACAAACAAAAAGAAATCCTTTTACAATGATTATAATATAATAGTCTGACAATCCTTTCTGCAAGTGCACACTGGTACAAGTAGAGGTGAATTAAATAACTAACCAACTAACTATAGAAATAGATTAGTACTATTATACAGCTGCAAACATCTGTTAGTTGAAGCAAAAACGAAAGGAACATGGTCCTTCTTTGTAAGTGATGAAATGTTGCTGGGTGATGCATGAATTTCCCGAATAGCGAGAAAAAATGGCATTATATGAGCAAAAGTTTGTGGACATCAGATCATCACACCACACGCATGATACGCAATGATCTGGCAACCCTGGCCTTAGGGTCCAACCTACTGTACAACCCAACGCACATAGCAACGTGTTAAACAGTATGTGTGTATAATAATGTGTGTGCGTGTGTGTGCGTGTGTGTGTGTGTTCGCGCGCGTACAGCTCTCCCATGCTGTTTAGTATGACATGTCGCCCAGTGTTACGCAAACTACGTTGAGGGCGCAGCTGGGAATGGAGAGCGCTGCGGGCTGGGAGAGAGGAGAATCCCAGCAACGCCCGTTTTCCTCGGAAGCAGCTCGCCAGATCGCAGGGAAGAAGGAAGACAGCAGTCTGTGCGCTGAGACGCTGAGCTGCTCCACTCGTTAACGTAAGGAAAGAATATAAGAGGAAGGAAGAGGGAAGAGAAGTCACACCCTGGCTGAGGGATTACGCGCTGCTCAGAGCCTGGCACTGCTCAGACCGACGACGCAAATGCGTAAAGACGGATATTTGGAGACCGGTGTGGCCGGGGAAGCGCGTACCGAGGACATCTGAGCTGGACCTGCTGCTGGAGCTCTCCCTGACCCGGCTCAGGGGACACTGGGGACACTGGGGACACTGGGGACGGGTCGCAGAGCCTGCATTTGCTCTGAAGCGGGTTTTAAAGTGGACACTGCACCAGGGACAGGATTTCTGAGCTGTTTTCGGAGAAGGTCTGACTCGGACGTTTGTACGGACTGTATTAGGACATGATGATGACTTGCTTTGTCCTGAACCTAATTTCTAAGGAGACTAAATCATAGAGGATGTAAAGAAGGCTTGTCTTTTTTCTATAGGTATTAGCATCCACACTTGGTCCTAAACTGGTCAGATTGACTATTTCTTTATTATTATTATTATTATTGTTATTATTATTATTATTGTTATTATTATTATTTCTGAGTGTCAGGACACATCGCAGACAGGGACAGACAGCTTGGCTCTTTTAGTCCTTCTCTCCCACCGTTTCTTCGCTCGTAGAGACATCTGGGTGGCGATCTGCGGAGGATGGGAGAGAGAACAGGAGCACAGACGACGACGACGGTCTCGGGAAGACGCCGTCCTAAAACAGGTGAGAGACTTGTTGTTACGGGCGCCCCTCAGCACGGATCAGCATGGGCTGTTCACACGTATTCCAGGCTCTATGCAACATCCAGCTCTTCTCATTGGTCATTCTGTTAGTGTGTGTGTGTGTGTGTGTGTGTGTGTGTGTGTGAGAGAGAGGCAGTGGAGTGCATACTAATGTCCTCAGATCCCTCACCATTCATCAGCGTTCTTCATCATTTCTCCTGGAATGTGTCGCCTCAAATGCAGATCTTATTTGCGATCACGTTGCAATAGGTTGCACAGGCATTTCCGTTCCTGTATGTGCAGTGTGTGCAGCGCATCACACACACTGTGCTAATCACAAGCATCAGGCATGCTGATACACGCACACACACACACACACACACACACACACACTCACACACACAGATACACAAGCTGCTGGGAGAAGGAAACAATGCCATACGCAAAAAGCTTTCACGTAGACGCATTAATGGCCTGGTTGTGGTTCGGATATCGAAGGCGTTTAATGGAAGCAGAGGACGCTGTCCCCGAGGGGAAGTGCATTCGCGTTCACGTCAAATGAGAACTGACAGGATGGGATGACTGTAAGGACGAATTTGGAGCACATGATCGCTTGTGCACGGTGTTCTCGTGCAAAAATAAATAAATAAATATCGAGAACGAGATACTCTCAGAGAAGACAAATCCCATAATGCTGTTCACCCGTGAACGAGTCCAAAACATTACAGGCAGAACTGTGTCTCGTTTCGAAACAAGCCTAAGAGCAGGTCTAATGTCGCTGCCTGTCCAGTCTGGAACGATATCAACGTGATGCGCAGGTTGGTGTTGGAGACTTAATCTGCTGTGAGTCTGCTGGCTGCTTCTCTATCTACGTCACGATCAAGTACAGGTGTATGAAGCTGAAATATCGTTTCTTCACGTCTACAGCAGCACAGCAGTGCTCTGGCCGGTTGTGGCACTAAAGGTAGCACAGAATATCGTCCAAATGCTGATCCAATACTTAGTGTCCAAGCAAACTCTGCCAGGTTTCGTTAGCAAGTTATGTAAAACACAGCTAGGTGTGATGATGGTGGTGTTTAAAAACATGTCCTAGATCTCTGTGCAGGATCTGTGCCATCCCACGCATCCCACAGATGAGAAAATCTGATGCCAGAATCATTTCTGATTTTGTATTTTATATACACACACGTAGTGTCTCATAATATTTATAATATTCATAATTATTAATGCTAACATAGCTAATCCGTGCTGTGCTACACCTAAACCGTCGCTGTAGACCTTGTCATTATCGTAGACGTTCTAGACATTCTATAGACATCATCATCGGTATATACATTATCATTGTTCTAGTCAGTGAAATTCCTAAAGTCATTATCAACACCATAAATGTTAGAATTGCTATAGACGTGATCGTTCCCATAGGCATTTTCACTGCTATATAAGGTATCGTTGTTTTATTTATTTATATATATATATAACATGTCAGATGTTTAAACTGAGGAAATGTACCATTTTAAGAGAACAATGAGGTCATTTTGAATTCGATGACCACAACACGTCTCAAAAAAAGTCTTCGCAAACGAAAATTGTTCCACAAACGGTAGACGTGGGGTTTTCCCGCGCAGATCGGAGAACCTCTACCCATCTTTACTTCTGAAATCCTCTTTTTATACCCAATCATCTTCCTGACCGGTTCCCAATTAACCTCCAGCTAGTTCTTTCTGATAACACTTCCTTCTCCGGCCTTTCGTCGTCCCCCCTCCCCGTCCTGACTTTTTTGAGACGTGTTTCGGCCGTCGAATTCTTAAACAGCCTCATCCCCAACCCCCCTACCCCCACCTTAAAACGGTACATTCTCCTCAGGGTTCAACCTTTGACACGTTTTCTGTGTTCTTCTGCAGATACCGTACGTGTTTTGCGACGTTCTGTATTTATTTTTATTTACATTTCACACGCCCCAACTTTGTTTTGGAACCGGGGTCGCAGAAATCGCTGTAGACGTTAGAGTATAAGCGTTACAGATTTAATCTTCATTATAGACATGATTGAGTGGAGATAGACTGTAGCTATATAATGTCCACGCCCAAAAAAAGAATGAATAAAAAGATATGTGGTTATTTTCCACAGTTTGTATTATTGTCCATAATTTGCTCGTCATACCATCGAGCTGCATTAACGTGGGCTAGTTTTTAGCCGAGTTTAGCCAGTGAATGTATTATTTATCCTCCTCCGGGTACGTATAAAATTAATAAAGGCCTCCTATTTCTCTCTAATTATTAATTTCTGGATTGTGAATTGATCGAAGACTTTAATAGTATAGCAGTCGAGGTGGGTGTTAAATAACACTGCTTAATTGGCTTTGTGTTAACAACTCTCTCTCTTTCTCACGCACACACACACACACACACATTTGTTATGTAAAGTAGATTTTGTAATCATTTATGGAGTTGAGGTCTTGCTGCTTTTCTCTCACTTTGTGTCTCATGGAGGTGATGGAAGTCTTATGTTTACCTGTAAAAAAAACAAAGTCTGTTGTTAAGTGCAGTAATGTAGACAGGAGTCGCATTCTAAAGCGCTTCGTGTATTTGCTTGGCTCCCAGCAGGTAAACAGACTTTGCCGTGTATGTCCACAGAGACGTGGCTCCTCTCTCGGCCCACACTCACGGGGTGTGTTTGATAACTGGGCGGCGAGAGTCCGAGCAAACGTCTCTGTGGACATACACGGATTTTAGACAAAAACGGGAACTGAAACGATTCCTAGAGACCGCTCTCGGACAACTTACAGCATTTTTACATGCGTAACGGGTTTACCAGCACGACTCGTTGAGTATCAGACCCAGTGACTGTCTACTAGTCATAAATCAAGGCGACTAGACTCATTTGAATAATTGTTCAGACACAAATCAGGACTTGTCTGAAATGAGCTTCTTCGGCCTTTTACGGAACTTTCTTTGTATCATTCTTTCATTAATAATAAATAAATAGATAATTTTTTTGGTCAGTGTTGGCAAGTCGCCGTGGTATAAGAACTTCTCGGGGCGAGTCTGGTGGCTCTGGAACGTTTTATTTCACGCTTGTAAATTCGGTGGAAACTTGGCTGTTGTCGTGCACAATAGTGTTTTATTCTCATAATGCTCCTATAACACAGAGGAAGCGTTTATTTATATCCTCAGAGCCACTAACACTTGGGCTGCATTCCCAGGCTGCACTGAATAGTTTGCCAGTACACCACTGGTGTGTTTACTATTTAGGCATGCTACATAGTGCACATTCTGCAGGTTGGGATGGGGCCCCGAATGTTTTCTGAACACTTGCAGTCTGTGAAATGAAGCTATGCAGTTTGTTATTGTCCTGTTTACTAACAATCAGGTTCGTGACTGGTTTATTATCAAAATGGGAATGAATTTGTGCTATGTTTTACTATAACACTAGTCTGTGCTTAGTCTTTAATATAACGCTGTGCTTAGTCTTTACTATAACTCTGTGCTTAGTCTTTAATATAACTCTGTGCTTAGTCTTTACTATAACACTGTGCTTAGTCTTTACTATAACTCTGTGCTTAGTCTTTAATATAACGCTGTGCTTAGTCTTTACTATAACACTAGTCTGTGCTTAGTTTTTACTATAACACTGTGCTTAGTCTTTACTATAACGCTGTGCTTAGTCTTTACTATAACTCTGTGCTTAGTCTTTACTATAACACTGTGCTTAGTCTTTACTATAACTCTGTGCTTAGTCTTTAATATAACGCTGTGCTTAGTCTTTACTATAACACTGTGCTTAGTCTTTACTATAACGCTGTGCTTAGTCTTTACTATAACTTTGTGCTTAGTCTTTACTTTAACGCTGTGCTTAGTCTTTACTATAACGCTGTGCTTAGTCTTTACTATAACGCTGTGCTTAGTCTTTACTATAACACTGTGCTTAGTCTTTACTATAACGCTGTGCTTAGTCTTTACTATAACTTTGTGCTTAGTCTTTACTTTAACGCTGTGCTTAGTCTTTACTATAACGCTGTGCTTAGTCTTTACTGTAACTCTGGGCTTAGACTTTACTATAACACTACTCTGTGCTTAGTCTTTACTATAACGCTGTGCTTAGTCTTTAATATAATACTAGTCTGTGCTTAGTCTTTACTATAACGCTGTGCTTAGTCTTTAATATAACACTAGTCTGTGCTTAGTCTTTAATATAATACTAGTCTGTGCTTAGTCTTTACTATAACGCTGTGCTTAGTCTTTAATATAACACTAGTCTGTGCTTAGTCTTTAATATAACACTAGTCTGTGCTTAGTCTTTACTATAACGCTGTGCTTAGTCTTTACTATAACTCTGTGCTTAGTCTTTACTATAACTCTGGGCTTAGTCTTCACTATAACTCTGGGCTTAGTCTTTACTATAACGCTGTGCTTAGTCTTTACTATAACACTGTGCTTAGTCTTTACTATAACTCTGGGCTTAGTCTTTACTATAACGCTGTGCTTAGTCTTTACTATAACTCTGTGCTTAGTCTTTACTATAACTCTGTGCTTAGTCTTTAATATAACGCTGTGCTTAGTCTTTACTATAACTCTGTGCTTAGTCTTTAATATAACGCTGTGCTTAGTCTTTACTATAACACTAGTCTGTGCTTAGTCTTTACTATAACGCTGTGCTTAGTCTTTAATATAACACTAGTCTGTGCTTAGTCTTTAATATAACACTAGTCTGTGCTTAGTCTTTACTATAACGCTGTGCTTAGTCTTTACTATAACTCTGTGCTTAGTCTTTACTATAACTCTGGGCTTAGTCTTCACTATAACTCTGGGCTTAGTCTTTACTATAACTCTGGGCTTAGTCTTCACTATAACTCTGGGCTTAGTCTTTACTATAACGCTGTGCTTAGTCTTTACTATAACACTGTGCTTAGTCTTTACTATAACGCTGTGCTTAGTCTTTACTATAACTCTGTGCTTAGTCTTTAATATAACGCTGTGCTTAGTCTTTACTATAACTCTGTGCTTAGTCTTTACTATAACGCTGTGCTTAGTCTTTACTATAACGCTGTGCTTAGTCTTTACTATAACTCTGGGCTTAGTCTTTACTATAACTCTGTGCTTAGTCTTTACTATAACGCTGTGCTTAGTCTTTAATATAACGCTGTGCTTAGTCTTTACTATAACACTAGTCTGTGCTTAGTCTTTACTATAACGCTGTGCTTAGTCTTTACTATAACTCTGTGCTTAGTCTTTACTATAACTCTGGGCTTAGTCTTCACTATAACTCTGGGCTTAGTCTTTACTATAACGCTGTGCTTAGTCTTTACTATAACTCTGGGCTTAGTCTTTACTATAACGCTGTGCTTAGTCTTTACTATAACACTGTGCTTAGTCTTTACTATAACTCTGTGCTTAGTCTTTAATATAACGCTGTGCTTAGTCTTTACTATAACTCTGTGCTTAGTCTTTAATATAACGCTGTGCTTAGTCTTTACTATAACACTAGTCTGTGCTTAGTCTTTACTATAACGCTGTGCTTAGTCTTTAATATAACACTAGTCTGTGCTTAGTCTTTAATATAACACTAGTCTGTGCTTAGTCTTTACTATAACTCTGGGCTTAGTCTTCACTATAACTCTGGGCTTAGTCTTTACTATAACTCTGTGCTTAGTCTTTACTATAACTCTGTGCTTAGTCTTTAATATAATGCTGTGCTTAGTCTTTACTATAACTCTGTGCTTAGTCTTTACTATAACACTACTCTGTGCTTAGTCTTTACTATAACACTAGTCTGTGCTTAGTCTTTACTATAACGCTGTGCTTAGTCTTTACTATAACTCTGGGCTTAGTCTTTAACGCTGTGCTTAGTCTTTACTATAACTCTGTGCTTAGTCTTTACTATAACTCTGTGCTTAGTCTTTACTATAACTCTGTGCTTAGTCTTTACTATAACACTGTGCTTAGTCTTTACTATAACTCTGGGCTTAGTCTTTACTATAACGCTGTGCTTAGTCTTTACTATAACTCTGTGCTTAGTCTTTACTATAACGCTAGTCTGTGCTTAGTCTTTAATATAACGCTGTGCTTAGTCTTTACTATAACACTGTGCTTAGTCTTTACTATAACTCTGTGCTTAGTCTTTACTATAACGCTGTGCTTAGTCTTTACTATAACGCTGTGCTTAGTCTTTACTATAACACTGTGCTTAGTCTTTAATATAACACTGTGCTTAGTCTTTACTATAACACTGTGCTTAGTCTTTAATATAACGCTGTGCTTAGTCTTTAATATAACACTAGTCTGTGCTTAGTCTTTAACACTATAACTCTGTGCTTAGTCTTTAACACTATAACTCTGTGCTTAGTCTTTACTATAACTCTGTGCTTAGTCTTCACTATAACTCTGGGCTTAGTCTTTACTATAACGCTGTGCTTAGTCTTTACTATAACTCTGGGCTTAGTCTTTACTATAACGCTGTGCTTAGTCTTTACTATAACACTGTGCTTAGTCTTTACTATAACTCTGTGCTTAGTCTTTAATATAACGCTGTGCTTAGTCTTTACTATAACTCTGTGCTTAGTCTTTAATATAACGCTGTGCTTAGTCTTTACTATAACACTAGTCTGTGCTTAGTCTTTACTATAACGCTGTGCTTAGTCTTTAATATAACACTAGTCTGTGCTTAGTCTTTAATATAACACTAGTCTGTGCTTAGTCTTTACTATAACGCTGTGCTTAGTCTTTACTATAACTCTGGGCTTAGTCTTCACTATAACTCTGGGCTTAGTCTTTACTATAACTCTGTGCTTAGTCTTTACTATAACTCTGTGCTTAGTCTTTAATATAACGCTGTGCTTAGTCTTTACTATAACTCTGTGCTTAGTCTTTACTATAACACTAGTCTGTGCTTAGTCTTTACTATAACTCTGTGCTTAGTCTTTACTATAACTCTGTGCTTAGTCTTTACTATAACACTAGTCTGTGCTTAGTCTTTACTATAACGCTGTGCTTAGTCTTTACTATAACTCTGGGCTTAGTCTTTAACGCTGTGCTTAGTCTTTACTATAACTCTGTGCTTAGTCTTTACTATAACTCTGTGCTTAGTCTTTACTATAACTCTGTGCTTAGTCTTTACTATAACTCTGTGCTTAGTCTTTACTATAACACTGTGCTTAGTCTTTACTATAACTCTGGGCTTAGTCTTTACTATAACGCTGTGCTTAGTCTTTACTATAACTCTGTGCTTAGTCTTTACTATAACGCTAGTCTGTGCTTAGTCTTTAATATAACGCTGTGCTTAGTCTTTACTATAACACTGTGCTTAGTCTTTACTATAACTCTGTGCTTAGTCTTTACTATAACGCTGTGCTTAGTCTTTACTATAACGCTGTGCTTAGTCTTTACTATAACTCTGGGCTTAGTCTTTACTATAACACTGTGCTTAGTCTTTACTATAACTCTGGGCTTAGTCTTTAGTATAACACTAGTCTGTGCTTAGTCTTTACTATAACACTGTGTTTAGTCTTTACTGTAACACTAGTCTGTGCTTAGTCTTTAATATAACACTAGTCTGTGCTTAGTCTTTAACACTATAACTCTGTGCTTAGTCTTTACTATAACACTACTCTGTGCTTAGTCTTTACTATAACACTACTCTGTGCTTAGTCTTTACTATAACACTACTCTGTGCTTAGTCTTTACTATAACACTGTGCTTAGTCTTTACTATAACACTACTCTGTGCTTAGTCTTTACTATAACACTGTGCTTAGTCTTTACTATAACACTGTGCTTAGTCTTTACTATAACGCTGTGCTTAGTCTTTACTATAACACTGTGCTTAGTCTTTACTATAACTCTGGGCTTAGTCTTTAGTATAACACTAGTCTGTGCTTAGTCTTTACTATAACACTGTGCTTAGTCTTTACTATAACTCTGGGCTTAGTCTTTACTATAACTCTGGGCTTAGTCTTTAGTATAACACTAGTCTGTGCTTAGTCTTTACTATAACACTGTGCTTAGTCTTTACTATAACTCTGGTTTGGGATTTTTCTGAGCTCTTCACTTGTTCAGCTGTTGTTTTAGAGAAAATAAAGGAATATCACAGATCTAAAAAAAAAAAAGAAAGAAAAGAAATGTGCATCTCTTAATGTGCACGGTGCTTCAGATATACATGACTCAGATGTAGTGGGACAGAAGAATGTACATTTATGCATAACCTATAATGGATGTTTCATTACTGAGGTGTTAAATAGTTTCGCTCACTAATGTGAAAATAATAGTGATTAGTGATAAGTGTAGTTATAGTGGACCGGAACAGGCAAGAACGCTGCTTTCTGTGTGCTGTGTTTTTAACTCACTGAAACATGTGCATACTGTGTGTGTGTTTGTGTTTTTAATCTTTATGTACTATTACATATTATATGTAAATGTAGTATCAGTGGGACTCGTTGAAACTTTCTAAAATATCACGCAATATGAGAAAGTTCAGTGACGCTAAAGAGGACCTGCGTGTGGCTTCGCTGCTAGGCAACCGTTTGGCAACAGCGAGGCGTTGTGTGCTCAAGTGAGCATACACACACTTTGGGTGGAAACTAAACACACCTCCAAGTCATTTCTGTCCTGGAAGCATTCTTATTATTACACTCCGTACGTACGTCACCTGATAGTTAGTTGATCATGGGGCACATGTGAACTATATAACACTGCGACGTAGTGAAACAGCTCAAGCACATCACATGTGCAGCTCAAGAGGCAGAAAAAATAATAAATCGTCGAACGGCTCAAAGACAACGTCATATATTATTTTATATTATTATATCATATAATATCCTTCTCGTTTCTATAGTAACAGCTCGTTCACGGTTGACCAAGGAATCTGTCTGCTTGTTGCTACGGGGAAGTTTTCTGTAAGGAGATGTTTATTTCATAGCTATGGAAGGAGTCTCCAGTGTCAGGAACGACCGTTTACAGCTGCTGGATATAACTGTATATATGGTTAAAGGAAAACAAAGACTGTTTGTTGATACATTTTAAGATATCGAATAAGCAGATAGAACATTTTAAACGTCTCGTATATTCAGTTCTCTCTCTCTCTCTCTCTCTTTCTCTCTCTCTCTGGTTGTCTCTTGTCCTCTAGTCATGCCCTATTTATTTTTTTTTAGCATCCTTTGTCATCACGCTGCGTTCCTTCACGCTCCTCCTCCTCCTCCTCGCAGACCCACATTGCACACCTCCTTTTATTTGTCCTTTCTTCAACCTCTTTTCCTTGCCCCAGAATCCTAACACTCGTTCGCCTTTTCGATTACCCGTCTGTCCATCCATCACTGCTGTATTTATTGCTTCAGGAATCATCTTTCTGTTTAGTCTAAAGACTAAAGAGTCGATGAGGAAGGATGGTTCTTGAACATTTGTTTTGTATGTATATATATATATATATAGACAGATATTTCTCCTGGTCTTCGTCTCTCCTTCCCTCTTCTTTGCTTCTTGTATCTCTCCTCGTGTGCAGCTGCTCCTCCTCCCGCACTTTTATCTTGCACATCCAGATTCGGTCTCTGGCACCGAACTGGCATCGTCTCCTTTTTTTAGAATGAGGACTGTGTGCCACTCACACCCACTCCGCTCTCCCTCCACCATTCCCCTCGTCTTTTGCTCAAACTCTCTCTCTCTCTCTCTCTTTCGCGTCTTACATGCTCTCTTTATCTTTGTTTCTTCTTCGTGTTTTTCTCGCTTCACTCACTGTCTTTCACTCCCACCACCGCCACCCACCCACTCGGTCCTTTTCACCTCTTTTAGCTGTGCATGTGTGTGTTTGCGTGCGTGTATATACAGTGCACATGTGCAAGTTTGAGTGTGTGTTTGCGCATCTAGGTGTGTGTGTGTGTTTTGTGTGTGTGTGTTTGTGCACTCAGGAATAGATGCACATACACTCCATTAATGTATAGGTGTCAGAATATGCTGTGTACCTTACACACACACACACACACACACACACACACACACACACACACACACGGCAACATTTCCTGCTGCTGTGGAGCATGTGTCCTACTTTTGACACCAAAAGTGCGCTTTCGTGATGATCTCACTTCCTGCGTCTTAACACTCTGGGTGAATCCTGGGTAATGCACTGATGCATCATGACTCACCGATGCGAAGGTGGACATCAAGCTGCGTATATTTTATATAACGTTATAATCGATGGTATATTTAATGTAGTGTGCGCTCGTGATTTGGCCTCAACTAAAATTTTAGACAAAAAAAACAACAGGAATGTACCGGGAAAAAACGGCTTGCGTTTGTGGTACTGGGAAGGGGGAATTTTTCTTCATCGTCCGCCATCTTAACAGTGTGCCAAAATAGATCGATGTTCGGAGCGATCCGTGATTTGCTGCTGAAGAGAAGCTTCAGAGGCCCATCACGTTACGCCGCCACCACCACCGTGCTTCACCATGGTGACGCTGTTCCTGTCGAATCGGAATAAGATGTAGAATTCGTTAGCTTTTCTGCTCCGTTTCAGCCGCGTTAGATATCAGGCAAAAGTTTAAAAAGATAGTTTGATGTAATGTACTGCATTTGTAAAAGGAATCCTATGAATAACAACGAGTTCAATTTGTTTTTATAATAATATTTTTTTAAAGCGATCAGACCGTGGGTAAAAACGTAGACTTGAATGCTCTACCACTGTTGATGTTCAGCAGTTACACCATCATTATAACCACCGTCCTTTGATTTTACGCCAGTGTGTCGGTCTCTTGCTCGTTCTCTCCCCTTCCTGATTTGCGTTACCCGATACGCTTTGGCTTCCAGTGACATTGACTGCGCCTTCTCGGGATACGGACCGATGAACCCCTGCCCTCGCTACCCAGAGATCTTCAGAACAGCCCGGTTGATCTTGGCCGGCGCTTGAGGTCTCCGAGTGCTGATTGGCTAGAGATGGAAAGGCCTGCACTGGCCTGATTCCGGCAGATCGTGGGTTGATAAGGAAGTAGGGTTTACGCAAACGCATTAGCTCACTCACTGTGAAAGTAAGAGCTCCTAATGTGTTTGTCCAGACTCTGTAATAAAGTACGGTGAGCTAGTTCGCTTGTTAAGTGCAGTCCTGAGTGCATAATCGAGCGAGTATATGATCATCACAAGGCAGTTTTGGCTGTAAGATGCGGAGTTCTGTCCGCACGTCCTCAGCCTGCTCGTTATATCTGTCCCGGATTTCCCGCGCTACTCGTTTCACCCAGACTTTGTGACATGGACTCCACAAGGTGCTGGAAACATCCCGGGGCATTCATGCTGTGAGCAAAGGTGGATTCAGATCTGGTGACTGAGTGGTGGAATAAAGTTTGAGACGACTTTGTGACGTGGAGCATTATCGTGCTCGAAGTGGTCATTATAAGATGGTAGACTCCCCACACCGTTACACTACCTCCACCAGCCTGAACTGTTGACATTGTTGCCATCTACATTGAGATATCCTGTTCGAGTCCAAGGACTCATTTTTTCATTGCCGCTGTTTTATCATTTTTTTTAGGCTTACGCTGAACATTTCCGTCTGCGTATCCTAATACAGTCTTCCTGTTTCGTTCGGCCTCGGAGACGAGGTCCGTCCCGGGTGATCGGGTCTCAAGCGGACAGCGGTGATCGATTGGCTGATTCACACCTGGTGTTTTCACGTGTCTGTAATGTGTCTTCAGTGGCCACTTGTCATCACATTTCCTCAGTAGCAGGGTTGGCAAATCTGCCAAAAGGAAGCCCATGTCACTTCAAAACCAAATAATATCCAAATATACAAAAATGCAAACCTATACATTAATTATATATAAATGAATAAGAAGAATTATGATAAGAAGTGCGCACATTATGCATCCACACTTTATTTGTCAAAATAAAAACAGAGGCCATAAGTTTGCTAAGCAGTACGTTACGACAAAATAATTCAAAGAAAAGATAATTAAAGCCTCACTGGTGATGTCATGATGAACTTTACCTTAAGCTCCGCCCATACTGACCCGTCCCAATCCGGCTGTGTTTCCGCACAGTACCTGTCTCGTCCTCATCCTCTTCCTCGCTCTGAAACAGAGCAGTACCGTCCGTCTCATTGCTCTCACGGCCGGTAAATAAAGCTTAACGACGCGCTTTTTATACGGTAGCGGACCTAAAAGTCGAGACAAAAAGTTTTAGGACGCGTGGTGGCAGAAAAAAATGGCCGAGGTCGCAGAGCCGCATCTCCAGAGAGCTCGCCCGCCTGCTTTTTGTCAAGCGTGTGCGTTTATTTTCCAGGATGTGTTCCAGTTTTTAAATAAATAAATAAATAAATAAATAAATAAATCAGCAATTACAATGCATGTGTTAAGTGTGTGTGTGTGTGTGTGTGTGTGTGTGTGTGTGTGTGTGGCATTGAGGTGTGTGTCTTTTGATTCATCTCATCACATTCGATGCTACAGAACCAGTTGACCGATTATAGGGTGCGGTAACCATGGCAACCGGACAGGAGCCTCATTTTCATTGACGGTGACAAACCAATGTTGGACTAATGAACACGCTCTCTCCCCGTCTCTCTCTCCGTCTCTCTCTCTATTCTTTTATTTTTTAGCATTGCTCTTGCTCCTTATTTCCGTCTCTCTTCTATTTCCTTATTTCCGTCTTGCTCTCTGTCTGTTTTCCTCGTTCTCGGTGCCATCTGCTCTCCATGTGTTTACTGTTTGCTGATTTCGCTCTTCTCTGCAGCGTCTTTCCCTCTCTCCTCCGTCAGTCTTTTCCTCCTATGTGTTTCCTCGCCACCGATATTTTTCTTTAAGGCCGTTCCTCAAAATGCCGTGTTGATTAGGGCTGAGACGGCGTACCGGTGTGATTGTGGTATCGCGATGAGGACCGGGTTTAGCGGTTAGCACGCTCGAATCGCACCTCCTGGGTTGGGGGATCGAATCCCGCCTCCACCCCGTGTGGTCTTTGATGGCATCATTCCGCACTTCAGCTTCTCGTCAGATTTTCTGTCCAATCGAACGCTCTCCAGAAACTGAATCGTCCCACCCACAACGTGATAAAAATCACCTTGTTGTTGAGCATGCACGGGTCGTAAATGTGTCCTTGTCGGTTCGAACTCGTGTTTTTATTCAACTGTAAACTGGTTACGAAGTGAATCCAACGCATCCTTATTGCCCGGGCTCGCGTCCGTCAAAGTACAAACTGTCAAGTACGGCTTAGCCCAGGCCGTAAGGTAAACTAAACTCTATTGGCTGTTTAAAAAGGGAGGCGGAACCACGTGGTATGTCCCGCCCTGACTTACAGTACGTCAACATTTTGAATAATGCTGCATGTTTCATGGGGACTTTAACAGCTGGTTCCTGGCGTTTGGGTGACGGGTATAAACAGGATGTTTATTTGTGCAGTCATTAACTTGAGTGTGTGTGTGTGTGTGTGTGTGTGTGTGTGTGTGTGTGTGTTTCAGGGCAGTGATGCCGGGCATGGTGATGTTTCGGCGGCGCTGGTCAGTTGGCAGTGATGACCTGGTGCTGCCCGCTTTCTTCCTCTTCATACTGCACTGCATATGGTCAGTGTTTAGACTGTGGTGAACAAAAATATACACATCGGACATTTTATTCCAAAACTTGTGTGGCCTAACCGTTGTTGTTGTTGTTGTTGTTGTTGTTGTTGTTGTTATGGTCTGTCCCTAGGCTGGTGGTGCTCTCTGTGGTTCTGTTCGGCCTCCCGTACGGCTCGGATCAGTCATGCTCCGTCACACTGGTGGACCACGGCCGCGGCTACATGGGCATCTTGATCAGCTGCCTGATCTGTGAGAGCGCCATCATGTGGCTGAGCATGAGAGGCAGCATCCTGTACACACAGCCCCGAGAGGCTGTGCAGTACGTGCTCTATATACGGCTGGGTAAGCATTGAACATACACACACACACACACACACACACACATTAATTCTCACTTTTGTTTTGTTTGCCTGACCCGTTTATAACGAAGTCACAATGTTCTCTCATACCAGACATCATTCGGCTTTCGTCTTACATATCCCATAATCCTTTGCCTCAGCTTTGAGACCTGTCCAAGACCCTGGCACAGCGCAGGTTGTTTTTTTTTTTGCTTTTTTTGTATAAATAAGTACGTATAATGCGAAGACCTCAAATAATTCGATGTGGCAGGGTTGCCAGGTTTCAGAAAAACGTGTACAGCCCAACTGCGTCTCAGAAACCAGGTTAAAAATCCTTGAAGCAAGCCGAAAACGTTCTGTGCGTTGAGAAACTGGGAAAGGGAGGTGCGTTTTCCGTCATGAATCACTTCGAGACTGGAGAACTCATTATAAGTTGCGTTTTCGGTCGAATTTGGAGGAAACCGCTTGAAGCATTGCGTCGAACTGTTTCACTCGCTTTTGTTTGATTTGTTCAGCTGAAACCTGAATTGCAATGGGGTTTGAATAATGTACAACTGTATATACTACACATATGTATATGTGTGTGTGTGTGTGTGTGTGTGTATGTGTGTGTGTGTTCCTCAGCCATCCTGCTGGTAGAGTTGGTGTATGCGGTGGTCGGGATCGCCTGGCTGGTGCAGTACTACCAGCCCTGTTCCGACGTCACGGCCAAAAACCTCGCCCTCGGTCAGACGCACACACACACACACACACACACACACACACACACACACACACTTTCCTTTCCTACAGCCTTTCCATCATTCATTCGTTGTTATATTTTTCATCTAGCCTTTCCTGTTTTTCTTCCTTCTGTCCATCAATCAATCAATCTATCAGTCTAACACCTGTGCAAAGAGGTCATGTTGTGTGTGTGTGTGTGTGTGTGTGTGTGTGTGTGTTACAGGTATCGTGGTGTGTAACTGGTTAGTGATCTTCAGTGTGTGTTTCACCATGATGTGCACCTTTGACCCCACTGGACGAACCTTTGTCAAGCTGAAAGCCACACGCCGCCGCCAACGCAACCTGACGACGTACACACTGAGGTACAACACACACACACACACTCGGGTAACTAGTGGAACACAGAGCGGTACCTCGTGACCCCGACGGTGACCCCGTGTGAACGTCCCGATCAGGCCGGACAATAACAGACCGCAGCGCTCTATAAACAGTGCGAATACTTTCTTTATTGAGACGGAAATTGCTCTCTAGTGACCGGTGACAGTTTTACCGCCGCGGCTGCTGCTGGCAGCGTCCCTGCTCTAAGTGTGTCTGGCTGCCTTTATGATCCAGACAGCTCTGTCTTCTGTCGAGAACGGCACGGTCCTTGTAAGGGTCTGTCGCTCTCTGGCTCCTCGCTACGACCTCGCGGCGTCAGAGTTTCGCTCCCTCCAAGTCTGTGTTTTTGAAAATGAAAAAGTAAGCTACAGGGAAGCTGTGACAGCCATTACTGTCCCGACCCCGTCCCCATAAAACATTCGCACAGGAAGGGACTCGCTGTAAACGCCCGCGCCTGACGACCTGCTTCTCTCCATCGTCCACACTCGGGTCATTTCTTGCACGACAGAACACCTTCACAGGTGAGCCGGGCCGCTTTGATTACAAGGACATGCGAGCACAGAGTGTCGGAGGAGCGAGCGTTCCAGAGTGGAGCAGCACGACATGACATGACCAAAAACTACAGAAAAATCAGTGTGGAGTGTGTGTGTGTGTGTGTTTTGTTAAGATGGTGGTAGCATAAATTTCATACTAATCTGATACATAATTAATATTCAAATGCATTCAATTACTAACTGAAGTGTAAAAATGTAAAGAGACCTCACAGGAACATGTGATACATTTATATCATATCTAACCTTATTATTATTATTATTATTATTATTATTATTATCTCCTTTCCCTTAACTTTCCTGTCTTTCCTTAACTTC